>NC_057812.1:33031507-33152593 GCF_018294505.1 Triticum aestivum
GTAGAGGGATGGCCGATGTGGCAACGACAAGGTAAAGGAGGCAGCTCAGGAAGCGCGAAACTAGCAGTGCTGATGGGAGGGGTCAGTTCTAGAGGTCGGGTTGATGGGGATGGCGGCGGTAAATTGATTAACGTGGATTTATGTTTTCCAGGCAAAGCCAAACCTGTTTTTACTGGGGCGCATGGTTATTTTACCTTTTCTCTAACCAGTGGTTCAAATTGTCCTTCTGAAAACAAAATTGAAATAGAGATGCCCAAAGGTGAATCGCCCAAAAGACCAGTATGCAATGATCAACATATGATCTAATATTACTACCACATATGACCTGCACCCTAAGAGATCCCCGTCTCTAGCTACAACCAAACCAGTACAGATCAACGGATGGGCGCAAACGTGACACATATATGTAAGTATTCGTCAACCGGTCACATACACATTATTACGAGAACCATCACTGCACGCCATCACTATCCGCCCACTGCCTCACTGCCTTCCTCGGAGCACTGTGTGCACACGTACGTGGCTATTTAGTTGTCAGGTCTCACTTTCTGTCATCGGCATGAAGCTCTTATCGCTAGTTATTGTACCCGCTCTTAGCAATCATAAGAAAAACACACTTTTTTGCAAAAATACATTATTACCCGCATACAGTTGTACTGTGAGTTATCATACCAAAAATTGTTTTCTTGTGCAGTGACCATAAAATAAATTTAATCTGACCCGTCCATTCTAAACAAGTTGATCGACCTACACAATCAATGATGGTCTCTTTCTTGGCCCGTGGATGGGGCAAGTCGTATCACAACGACTGACCAATCGAAAACACTACAAATGGTTGATGGTACCGTATATATTAAGAACGGAAAATGTTGAACACGTTTTTACTCGGTGTATAAGGAAGCACACTATAGTGTTTGATCTACCCATCTAAACAGGCTGATATCGTGTTTGATCTCGCCAAAACTCAAATACCAACTTCCGGCTGAAGAGAAAATGCATGCATGTTTGTATGGGTATGTTTTATAATTTATTTTAATTTACTTTCTGCAATCATTATTTCCCTCAATACTGTTTATAAATATTAATTGCAGCATATGTGTATGATACATATAGGTCAGCCATCCGTATCCATTGTTGATAATCCAATTATGTGCAGATGGAGTTGTTGTCTCTTGACGACGATGTTGTACCTCAAGATAGGGACAGAAACTAGACATATTAATATCGTCGATTTTTCATAAATGACAAATCAATCTAGTGATTACATGAGCATATAGCTATTGACACATTAAAATGATTTATTTGCTTTTCTGGGCCATAACTGCACAAAAAAAAATGGCCCCTCCATTTTGGACAAGCAGATGGGAGGACACAAATGTGGTGCTGTTTTTTTGGCTTTATTTGATGGATGGATATACTCACTAACCAAAATGTCGTCTGATAACCAAAATTCAAATCTGATTCCGAGATGGTATATATGCTCCTAGAAGGGTTTCTCATCTTTGATTTCTAAAGATTTCAGATTTGTGTGAATTTGTTTTTTAATTTACTGTTCACTCTGGTGCAAATGCGCACGAGCTCCGAAACGTAGCTCTCATCTGGGAGGAAAATAATATGTTTTTAATATGATACTTCATCATATTGATTTGCATAGCCAATTAAATAGTCTCACAAGCTTTAGGTTGTTCACATGTGTACAATTAATTCATCGGTGTTTTTACAAATGGTATGGTGAATAGTTATATAAGTTTGAGCCAATTTCAAATGTGCTAATGCACTTTTTAGCAAAGACATAACAAATTAACATTTTCTCCACGCACAAAAAAACTACTCTTTGGACTTCTCTACGTGATTTCATACACCATGCACGGGACTTGTAATTTTTGTGTATGTAATATAGTTTTGTTTCTGGCCGTATTGTTGCACATAATACTCTTATCTAAAAATAATATTTTAAGCTGGTTATTTGCATCATGCAGAATCATCAACTATCTATAACTAAGATAGCTACGATGCATTTGATATTTATGGAGACAAGATCAAAACCATTTGGGATATTTAGAAGGGAATCACTAGGTTTGGTTTCCAACGAAAAGAAAACAACAACGCAACTAAGAAGAGCCACGCCAGTAAATAAATTGCACTGTATCTTTATAGGTCCAAGCAAAAAAAGAAGTGTTTACCTTCAAGGATGCGTTCTGTTGCAGTAAACAACTCAACATATCAGTATGGTGCAACATCGTGGTGCATCAAGTCATGATCACTATGTGCACCATCTATATTTATCTTGGCAGCATACATAGTGCATATAGATTAACCAGAAGTGTGGAGTAGTTCATAGCGTCTTCACCGATGATGGTGTTGCAGTCGTATCAATAGCGAGGAATCAATCTTTTGTTTGTGCATGTTTATAGTTCCTTTTGCGCGAATCATATTCTCACTTTTTATTTATACTTATCTCACTTGCACGCCAATTTTGTCAGTGACTTGGTTGACCAAGCTAAGAAAAAGCCGTGAATTTTTTGTATGCACATATCGATCTTGAATGCATAATCTTTTCTGTAGCTCAGATTAGAAGTGTTATATGCTACTTGTACGTCTTCAATGGTTGTGACAAATCTGCGTCGGTGGTTCCAAGAGAAGATGCAATGGCTATGATCACTGATCAGTGAGCATAGTGCAACACATCTATACTCGCAAGTGTTCAATAGGAGTCCGTGACAACATACCGGTAAAACATCTAAACTTGCACATACTAAAAGTGTCGTGATGCCGTCCAAGTAGGTCTAAATTTTCTCGATGGTGTGCTGTTTTGTGTAGACACATCTCTACCACTAAGATATCATAATTTTAGATCCATAAACCTCCACCATCCTTTTTATTGGTTTAACAATATACAATAGATAATAATTTTATTTAGAAGTACATTTAAACCCATTTTATTACAAGTATCTTATTGAAGATTGCGGTGATATGATGGACTACCGTGTACATGATTCCATGTATCGCATTCAGACGTAGGCAGCTCATTTAAGAGCTAAGTGTTGTAGGCAGACTGCTTACTATGGTGTTGAGCCAATCTTCAGCAATGTAGTGGTAAGCTGCCTCCGTCAGGTGGACACCGTCCCAGAATAGATGAGTGGACGGATCTTCGCACGTCGTCGCGGCTTCATCACCACAAGCGACCGAGAGGTTGTAGTGGTACCTCCCACGTCCTCCACAGCAAACTCTAAGAACATCGTCTTTTTTAATCCCTGCAACCACCGCATAACTGAACTCATCAACTTCTGCAATGTTCACCACTACTACTCTATTTTCTAAACCTTACGAATCAAGATTCATGCTGAACAATGGATTCAAAAAGGTGTGCAATATGTTTGGACAAAACTCTAAGCGAGATAAATCTCAGGGCACTTCCAACAATGAAGAGCGTATACACAGAATTATACTGACCGAATTTCTCAGGCGCCTTGACCATCTCCATAACGTGGTTGAACAGGTCAGTGTGGATGATGGTCACATCGGGGTGCTCCTCCTGCAGCTTCTGGACGGCGTCTCGCAGCAGAGAGTTGTGGAGCTTCACGATCTCGTTGGGCTCCTTGAGACAGCCGGTGGTGGCGTCGTATTCCGAAGCATCGGCGTCCTCGAAGGTGACGAGGATCGGCGGCGCGCATCCGGACGGGATCATCCCAGGGACGACCAGAGTCTTCGCCCCATGCTCGATCACTCTCTGCTTGTTGCATTAGTTTACATGATGTTAACATGCATGTACGCTGACTGAAAACAGCCGGAGTGACATGAGGAGCATGATGAGTCAAGTAGTCTTGCCTCGGCACCCATGGAGATGGTCTGGATGAGATCTGGCACGAATGATCTGATTTCTTGCATGCTCTTCTTCCCAAAGGAGTAGTGGTAGTCGTTGATCCCGAACTCACCCACGAAGAAGAGTGATCTGCCAAAGAAATCCTTGCACTCTGCAGTGAAGCATTTCTCCTCTTGATTATATGTACGCACATCAAGTGTTTGGTTAATGGTGCACCACGGTTTGAACAATATATCATTACCATGTGTAGTCATCAAACTCATTATATTTAAACTTATGTTGACATATTCACCATAGTGATTTATCTTTTTCAAATCAGTTTTTTCTCTACACTTTGTTTACTGTGTATGTTCATCACGTTTGATATTCATCCATAAGATGTTGCATCCTACGCTGGCCTAGGTTAGTGACCATAATCAGTTGACTTAACCAGTACTTCTTCAAACCCGGGTGGCAGCCGTTTCATATTAATTTATATGCATTTTCAGTTCAATCCACTGTGTGAAGCTAAGTAAGTATATAACCTTGGTCCGTTTGGCACAAGGAAGGCTTGAGCTCCTCGAACCAGCCTAGCTGCACTTCGAGGCTGGTGTTGAGGGGAAACGGGCTGGCGCCGGGAGGGTCCCCGATGTGGAAGAAGCTGGAGTTGAGAGCGGTGGCGCCACCAACGGCGAAGTTTGCGCCCTGCTGGAAGCTCCCCTTGTGTGACAGGTACGGTGGCACGAGAGGCAAGCCTAGGCCTTGAGCTGAAAATCATACGTTGATCACCTTGAAATACACATATATAGGCAGGGAGGGAGGCTACTGATGATTGATAGATTAATTACCGATGAAGTCAATGATGAGGCGGCCGTTGCAGTTGCGGCCAGTGGGGAGGCCGCCAAAGGAGGTCATGCCGTAGGGAGGGCGCATCACGACGTCAAAGACGTTGTACCAGCCGAAGACGATGGGGTTGTTGCCTGTGTCCGTGAAGGAGTCGCCAAAGGCGAAGATGGATTCGAACGGTTCGCCACCACGGAGGGAGGCCGCCTCAGCCGATGGGTGCAAAATGGCGAGCGCCACCGCCATCAAGGCAGCCAACACCAACCTTCCACCACTACCCATCTTGATGCCTCAGCTCGGTGTACGTCCTTAGTGATGATGAGCTATGTATTTATAGGGGAGCCTCCACCAAGCGCGCGCATGCAGGGTCGCATTTGGCACGTTGCACAAGCAGGTTCATATCTTTGTCGCGCCATCTCATCCATTGTTGGCTTTGCATCGTTTTCAATCACGCAAAGCTATCAATCTTTTCAATGCACCGAGAGCGATACGCTCATAAAATCTGTAGATTAATTGTTTTGTGTCATATATAAGGAACCTAACATGTACTATATGAGTAGTATGTCTAGTTTCTCCCTGTCTATATGGGGCACAACGTCATCGTCAAGATATAAAGCACTCCATTTGGAGATAATTGCACCATCAACAATGGATCAGGACAAAATTGATAGGATGGTTGGCCTATACATATCATACACATATTACTACAATTGATTAATATCAACAAAGATTGTTTTTCAAGGAAAATAATCATAGCTAAAAATAAACTTAAATTTATTATAAAGCATACTGTGAGACATTCGGGCATATTATCTTTACAACTAAAAATTCAGCAGGAAGTTGGCTCCTTATATTATACAAGAACAAGTATTCGTCCTTTTTGAGAGGGGAAGATCGAACCTTCCTTATATATTGGGTAGAGATGTGCTTAAAGCTTTCCGTTCTATCACGTACTTACTTGAATATACTCCCTCTGTTCCTAAATATAAGTCGTTGGGGGAGTGTAAACTGAACTCCCCCAGCAACTTATATTTCAAAACATAGGTAATATATCGCATCAGAAAGTTTGGGCATATACCACCATTTAGCTGTGCAATTTAGGATATGCATCAATTCAATGTATACGGATGAAATGCCATCCATTTGCAGCAATTTCTACGGGTCGGTCATTGTGATAAGATTTGCTTGATCCTCACCAGGCCACGAGGCCAAGGAGATCAACATTTATTTTTTCTGACAATTAACTCGTTTGCAACAGCCAACTCAACTTAAATTTATTGGTATGACAGCACACAGTAGCACGGATCTGGCGACAAGACCTTCACGCTGACGGTAATAACAGGCAAAATAACTGGCAACAAGAGTTTCACGTTGACGATAAAAGCAGGTGCAATAACTGGCGGCAAGAGTTTCACGCTGACGATATGGCATACAGGTGAAAGTGCACCAAATAGTCACATGCACAGACAGTTCTTCGAGGAAAAGCAATTTGTGAGGCTGTGGGTGGATAGTAGTGATGTGTAGAGATGGACTGACGGTTCTGGTAATAATGCGTATGCTGGCCGGCTGTTGGTGCCTGAAATCCATACGTGTTGGGTTGTGTTGGAGTATACTGTTACATGAGAGGGATTGAAGAAGATGGGATGGGCAAAATGGTGTATTTGTTTCTATTGCATCCATTAACAAGTGATGAACTTGATCTGTCCCAAGTGTTTTCTCTGTTCTTTGCAGTTTCTTGTACCTAGTGTTAGATGACATTGGTTCATGTCCTTGTGTACACCTTGGCTAGTCTTGGTCCTGTTGTTTCTGTATGATGCGAATTTTTGGCTCATGGACAGCAATGAGCATTTGAAAGTTAAGTTCAGTAAAAACATTTGTCAAATAGTCACCTCAACAAGTCCAAAAAAAAAAAAAACTAACGGATGTGAAAGATTGCTATAAAATTACAGTTACCTACAGCCATTGGATCCATGTGGAAGCATTCTCATCTTCGTCTCACCTTATTTATAGCTAAAGCATATACCATGTTACTTGAGAACCACAAAGCTAAGATCAAAAGCAGCCACAAGATTGTGTAGATATGATCATAGAAACGAAACAAATCTGCTAAATTATGCATGCATGCAGAGTGAATCAAATTGGACATCACAAGAAGTTGGATGGGAATAAGGATGGTGCATAACAGGCAAAATTTACAAGTTTAGTTGGTTCCCATAGATAAGTCGAAACATAACTACTGGGAGAATCTGTGAAGTTAATATTTTTAACATTGTCTGTCACCGAAAAGGCTGAAGACGGTTCACGATCTCCATTTGCAACTCATTGTCCAATTCCTTCAAGCGGGCCTAATTGACCAAAAGACCAGAAATACTTAGTAAAAAGGGAATAATGCTAAGTTTAGACAATATCAATAAATTATGTATGATCGGGAAGAAATAGGAAAGTGGGGAAGTAGATGAAACACGAGTGTTGGTGGTCATTGGCAATGGCAAGCAAGCAGAATGAATATGTATAGAAAGTTACAAAGTAGTAACCTAACGCTTTTCCCTCAGATATGAGACACTCATGGTACCAAGACTCAAATGTAGAAACAATTTAGTTGAACAGATGCAATTTTGTCATTCTTTTAAACTGCCGACATAACAAGGTGTGTACTAGACTAGTGCTGCTTTTGAGGTAAGCCAAGAGTGCCTTTCCTTAAAAACTGTGGCAAAAAAAAAACTGCTGCCCAGAGGTACAGATCGACATGCAAAAGTGGAGTACACAGTTCAAATGGTTATATATCGGGGAGGGAAAGATAAGCAGAATCCTGCACCGCTCCCACCCAAAAAAAAAATACAATCCCTTAATGCCTGGCATGTAATCAACTAGTTTGTCAGATATAGAAATTTGGCCAGCTTTTCTCCCATGTTCACATCACAACTAACTGCAGTGCAGGAAACAGAGTTAAGTTGAGGTAGATTAAATGATAATAAAACACATGTTTCACAATTATTTCAGACATGTGAACTACCATGCAGTAAAAGATACTTAGAAATAAACTTTTTACAATACTCAATTCAAACTTCCAACTAACACTGACAATAATATGAACAATTTACCTGCACACCCTCATCAGTCGTTACTTATAATATGAACTTTGTCTGATAATGTGGACCTGCATCATGTACATGGCAGAGACGCCATTATTAGCAGTGATACACATGGTTAGACATAGCAGAGGCTCCATTATTAGCAGTGATACACATGGTTAGACATAACAGAGGCTGCATTCGTACTTTCATAGCAATAACAGAGGCTGCATTTCAAAATATGTTCCCAGTTGTTAATCCTTCAATGAATTGTTTCCTATTCCATGTACAATCACAAGGAGGCTCCAAGGGAGCATTGTAGAATCTGCTTAGAATGAAGGAATGTTGTAGGGATGTTGTTGTATAGCAATGGTTCCAGCAAAAGAACATGTCTAGTTAGTCATTTCGAATAAATAGTTAGACATTCTTTGCAACCTCACATTCATTCCTAAATAAAACTGTGGCTCCACTCAACAGTTTAAATCTACAACATAACAAACCACAGAGAACAAATGCATAATATCTACGGTTATTACATGACCATAACAAGAATTCCCCATGAATTAATTCAGTCAACTGCTTGGGTGTACAAATAGTGTGGAACATTCAAGATAATGGCATCAGCAAACCACCAAACCATGAAATTGAACGCAATTCTTCAGAAATTGTATAAAATGCACGTGCATTCTCATTGGATCCAATGTTTCATACATGGACAAAGCTTCAGACAAGGGATTGCACCATATTAAAGTCTCACCTTGAACTTTGCCCGGTCAATGCGCTCGAACACCAGGCAGTCACCATCGACCAGCTTGTGATTGATGGCAAACGCTTTCCACTGGGCGCTGAGGCCCCACTTGCGCGCAAGGTAGTACGAATCGGACTCAGCACCCTTCTCATCCACCAGAGTGATCCACTCATCACGCTTTGGGAGATGCCTGGTGCAGAACTGCTTGGGGAGGCCCTGCAAGTAATCCATCCAAATCGGCACCCGACAACCATCGTCAGTTTCAATCAGGGAGTGAACTGAATGCAAGCATGCAGCAGTGGAAGCCTTTTGCTTACTAGCCAGAAGCCTCCGGTGACATGAGACTGGGTCATGGGCTTGACAAAACTGGGGTGGCGGGGGTCCAGCTTGCCCTGCAGCTGTTCGGCCATGTCGGTGGCATAGGTTCTGGCTTCTTCGGTCGCGTAGACTCGATCAATCAAGTCGCTCCTTGTGGTGTGCGTCCTGCTCCCCCTGCTCCATCAAAAACAACCAAGAAACAGAGTTGCTGTACTATGCACGAATCAAATGCTCTCTGGAGAGGAAGAATCGGACGAGACATGATTATCCCCACCTGATACTCTTCTCAAGGACACCATAGGTATCCTACACAAGCAAATACACGGAAGATGCATTCTTCAGTTAGTATCTGAATCTGAATGAAGGAAAAAATAAAAATGAAAATTGAAACCCTTAACGGCAGCATAACCACGTTCGTACCTCGAACCGGTAGTTGGGCTGCTCGGGGAGGCTGGCGACGCGGCCGGAGCGGCGGGGCGGGGCGTCCCCCGGCGGCGGCCCTCGAGGCTTCCGCTTCGCAGATTTGACCTGCGACACGGACGGAAACCCGGCGAGTCAGTCAAATCAAACAAACAAACGAACGAATGAACAGCCTACATACGAATCGAAGGGGGAGGAGGCCAGGGGGGCGGGAGGGCGAGCGGTCTGACCGGCGAGGGCTTGGGGTCGACGGCGGCGTCCCTGAGGGCGGCGGAGAGGTGGTGCAGCTTGAGCTGGTCGAGCTTGCGCCTGTTCTCTTCCACTTGCCTCCGGCGCTGCTCCTCGTACGCGACCGCTCCGGCCATCCCTTCTCCGGCAATCTCCGGATTTCTCTCTCTCGCTGCGGCGGCGCTGGGCTGGGGAAGATGGGAATGGGGAGGAGGAGGCCAGAAAGGAAAGCTGCGGCGGCCAATAAATTAGACTGGCGAGGGGAAAATAAGGAGGACCCGGTCTATGGACCGTGAGCATATGGACCGTTTGCGCGAGGGGTGGGCGCTTGGTGGGTGAGATGGGTGCATGCACCGGGTTCTGGGACGCTGGGGGTGCCAGGCCGAGAGCCGCGAGATTCAAACGTTCGAAATCATTTGCGCTTTCTGATGGAGGGATTCTAGTCTAGGTAGTTGGGGAAAGAAAATCTTATGTAGGAGGCATTTCCATAGAATTGATTTTGATTTTTTGGAAAAGAAAACGGGTTTTCGCGGCACTAGCATTGCCAGCCAGCCACGGTGAGCTCGACGAAACAGAGCTTGAAGTTATGGTAGCAGTCGAATTAGTGGAACGAACGCGGGCAGTTGCACCGAGACGCTACCCAGAACCCTTATCCCCTTCACCCGGTGCAGGTGTGCAAAAGGGCACAATTGGAGACCTGCTCACCGGAAGGAGGGATTCTAGGGAGTATGGGCCACAAGGCAGTGATGGACAGGGTGGTATATTGACAATTTTTGTCGTCCTCGTGTTGCTAAACTGGGAAGAAGGGCCGACGATGCTGTAAATATAAATACCTCTGGCCTCGCCCCCGTCATGGCGATGCGAGGTGGTTTTCTCACATCCAATAAGTCATGTTGTCGAGGGGAGAGGAGCCCACCAACTGCGATGATCCCAGCCAGGTTTGTGATGGCACCGGTAGTCTTGTCAATAGATCCCGCCACGACACATTCATCAATGATTTGGGGTTGGGTCTCCTTGTTTGGCCTTCTTTTTCTCCAACTCAATGGTTCATGTCTTGGATTATCTGTGTTGCATCTCCTGGCAACGTTGAAAGTGTAAGAATCTAATAGTTTTTCAATATGGTCATTTATTGGGCATCGACTTTACAGTGTAATCTCAAAATGGATAAAAAGTGTAAATTATACTCCAATGTTTTAGCAAAAATGGTCACAAGTCATCCATGTCAATAGGCGAGGAGAAGTCATCCAAATCATTCTTGAGGAAATCATAAACTGACAGCTGCTCAGTTGACTGGTGAGTAGGGAATTAATAAGCTAATCGGTAAGTTAATCAATTAATCGGACAATTTATCAGTTTATTGGCTACACAGTGATCCTACGAGTAGGGATTAATTAGCAAATTAATTGGTTCATCGGACGAATTCTTGAACAAAGGTCCAAATACCAAATACGAGAAAAGCTGTGGCCAAAGATTAAATGACCTATTAGGAACACAAAAAATTGGCAGAATGGAAGGCCACACGGTAAGCTGGCTTGGTTCGGAGCTGGACGTGGCTGTCGTGCAATGTAATAAGGAGTGTACTTCTTTTCTGATTAATATACATGTTTTGCCCCTGCAGAAAAAAATTCAATTCATCTATTTTTTTTAGATAATCATTCTTCTCTGAAGAATCTCATGGAGCTTTATTAATTAATTAACTGGCATTTTCATAAGTGCAAACACTGGGTCATAAGGAACACCGAGCCATGCATGATGGCCTGAAACTAAAAAACCTGCATGCTTTTTTTTCAATGGGGAAAGCGTACATGGCTGGCTTTAATAAAATCAAACCATGCTTACATCGTCCTGAAACTAAAGAAAACTAGCATGCTTATAGCAAGTTAATGTACTTTGAAATTAATTTGTTTTCTTCTTTCATGAATAAAGGTGCACAACTTTTCTTTTTTTTGAACATAGTACAGACACAAGCGCTGATATACACATGTATACACTCACGCCTATGAACGCACACACGCATACCCTACCCCTATGAGCACCTCCAAAAAACTGAGCCGGCATATCATCTTGAAATTTACAAAGTCGTCATAGGTGTTTTGAATCGAAAGTGATTGACTGTCTTGATCGATGGTTACAGAGAGTATATATATCCCCTGGAGAGATGCGACGATCGCGAAGAGATGCATCGGTTCCAGAAGGACGGGAGAGAGGCGTTGCAACGGACACAGGCGTCCGTGCGGGAGCAACCGCTCGCTCGATGGGCAAGGGGAGATTTCCCTTAATTACAGATTATACTTTAATCTTAACACTTCTCCTAATCTACGCTTAACCATGTAGAATCATCTTCACGATTGTCGGGGAAGCTCTGTCATCTCAAAAGATCCTCTTTCAAAAGTTCTTCATAAAATCTTTGATGAGATCATGAAACACATACTCACAAATAAAGATAGCATAATGT
This sequence comes from Triticum aestivum, assembly GCF_018294505.1. Lineage (NCBI taxonomy): Eukaryota > Viridiplantae > Streptophyta > Magnoliopsida > Poales > Poaceae > Triticum > Triticum aestivum. The sequence continues at coordinate 33,043,393 of NC_057812.1, forward strand.
GATGTCATTAAAATAAGGATATCTCAAGAAGAGACTCCCCCTGACACCTGCAAGTCCCTAAGTCTTCGCATACCAATTCCATGAACACATTTCTGGAACGTAGAATTTGGTAGAGACTTGGTAAATAAATCAGCAAGGTTGTCGCATGATTTGACTTGCAGAATGCTTATTTCCCCGTTTTTCTAAAGATTATGGGGGAAAACCATTTAGAAGAAATATGCTTGGTGATATTATTCTTGATGTATCATGTTTGCATCTGCGCAACACAGGCTGCATTATCTTCATAGATAATGGTAGGTAATTTTATCGAACCCATTCCACATGACTGTTGTATGTGGTTTATCATTCTCCGAAGCCATACACATTCGCATGTTGCTTTAAATAACGAAATTATTTCAGAATAATTGGTAGATGTTGCCACCAGAGTCTGTTTCGAAGACTTCCATGATATAGCAGTGCCACCATGTAGGAACACGAAGCCGGTCTGAGATCTGGCATTATGGGGATCAGACAAATAGCCGGCATCTGCATATCCAATCACATCAGAGTCCTGATTTTTCTGGAACTGGAAAAATAGGCCAAGATCCTTTGTGCCTTGGAGATATCGAAAGATATTCTTCACTCCAGACCAATGACGTTTGGTGGGAGCTGCGCTATGTCTAGCAAGTAGATTCACTGCAAATGCAATATCAGGCCTTGTGCAATTTGCAAGATACGTAAGCGCTCCAACAGCACTAAGGTATGGAACTTCAGGTCCCAACACCTTTTCTCCATCATCCCTTGGTCTAAATGGATCTTTCTCTACGTCTAGAGATCAAACCACCATGGGAGTTTTAGATGGATAGGATTTGTCCATATTGGATTTCTCCAATATTTTCTGGATATAGGCAGATTGGTGTACCATGATTCCTGAGGGAAGGTGCTCAAGTTGAATACCTAAGCAAAATTTGGTTTTACCCAAATCCTTCATCTCAGATTCCATCTTTAGGTGATTGCGTGCTTCATCAATGCCTGGTGTGCTGCCAATGATGTTGAGATCATCAACATACACAGAGATGATGCAAAATCCTGTAGAGGACTTCTTGATGAAAACACATGGGCAATCAACACTATTGGAGTAACCTTTCTGAAGAAGAAACTCACTTAGTCGGTTGTACCACATCCGTCCCGACTGACTTAAGCCATATAATGACTTATTCAGCTTTACACAATACATGTTGCGTTTTGCATTTTTATTCGGGATAGAGATTCCATCAGGAACCTTCATATATATGTCCGAATCTAGTGACCCGTAAAGATATGCGATCACGACGTCCATCAACTGCATAGATAGATGATTTTGCACTGCCAAGGATATAAGATATCGGAAAGTGGTTGCACTCGTTACTGGAGAATATGTTTCAGTGAAATCAATGCCGGGTTTCTGCGTGAAACCTTGTGCTACGAGCCTTGCTTTATATCTCACCACCTCATTGTCTCATTCCGTTTCCGGAGAAAAACCCATTTGAATCCGACAGGGGAAACACTGGGAGGTGTAGGTATTGCTTCAGTGAATACCTTTCTTTTGATAAGTGAGGCAATTTCTGCTTGGATTGCATCCTTCCATTTAGGCCAGTCGGAGCGCTTTTGGCACTCAATGATAGACCTTGGATCATGATCAGTGAGAAGGGTATCTGCAATCTTTTCAGCAAATTATATGTCGACAGTTGTTGTCTTACGGTCAAATGATTCTCCAGAATCAACATAGTTGATGGAAATTTCCTGCACCCCTAGTGATTCTTCGTGATTTCCCAATACGATCGAGTCTGGGTGTTCCAATGTCCCAGTCAGTTTGTGCACACTGAAACTGGGTTGTGGAGGTTGCCCTTCCACTGGGTGTATACTACCCATCAGGTGTTTGTCAACGTTGAGTTGACCTGCATTTACTGACTCCGATGTTTTTCTCCTCGATTCCTTTTCCCGCTTTCTAGAAGCATGCTCCAGGTCAGAGGTTGTACTACTCTTCCTCTTTTTGGGAATAGGGAGTTGAGTGGTTTTTATCGGTACCTCCACTCTATCTGGCGCGTTTCTGGCCGGATTTAAGGATTTTGTAACACCTTTCAGACCAGTAAATGAATCTGGCAGATTATTTGCAAGATGTTGCAAATTAATGATCTTCTGAACTTGAAGTTCGGTCTCTTGGGTACGTGGATTAGAGGATGAAATGGCATGAGCATTCCAATCAATTTCTAGGCATTCTTTCTGGTACTTGAAATCTCCCCCTAATGCCGAAAAATGTTCCTCATTAAATATGCAATCAGCGTGACGGGCTGTGAATAGATCCCCAGTCAGGGGTTCCAGGTACTTGATAATCGACGACGATTTGTACCCCACATAGATCCCCAACTTCCTGTGTGTGCCCATAGATGTCCGCTGTGGTGGTGAGATCGGGATGTATGCAGCACATCCGAACTTACGCAGATGGGAAATGCTCAGAGGATTTCCATGTACCAATTCCAGAGGGGAAGAACTGTGATATGCAGTTGGCCTCAATTGTATCAAGTCAGCAGCGTGTAAAACAGCATGACCCCAACAAGAGGTTGGCAAGTTGCAATTCGTCAACAAAGTTCTTGCAATGAGTTTGATCCTCTTAATCAATGCTTCAGCCAAACCATTTTGTGTATGGACATATGGAACAGAGTCTAAAACTGCACCATATACAATAATTAGTACTAGACTAATAAAACAGAGATTTAAAAAAACTTGAAGAGAGCAGGTCGATCGCCTGGGCCTGGGCCTGCCACCGCCGACCGAGGCCAGCCCGCAGCCACCCACACCGCATAAGAGGAGGCGAGAGGTGGGGCGGTTATGGATAAGGACCCGCACGATCCGCACCACGCTCAATCGCCCACCACCACCTGCGCTCGCAAGGAGTAGGGAGCCCAGTCGCCGGCGATTGGGGCGAGCGCCGGCGCCTCCCCTTGCATCTTCAGGTGTCAGCGACGCGACACCGACGAGGCCTCTTCATCAGAAGAGGAGACGATGACGGTGGAGGCTTGGCGCAGTGGAGTAGCGGTGAAGCCAGGGTTCGCCGGAGCCCATGAGCATGGGCGACGGCCGGGGCGGTGGTCGAGGGCTGCGACGGCGCGCCCGAAGAGGCGGCCGAAGCGCCGCTCCGCGCGGCTGCTCGAGCCCGCGGTGGTGGCGCCCTCCATGTCGACTCCAAGGCGGACGACACCAGAGGCGCCAGATGGAGCGGAGATGAAGGCGAGCGCTTCCTCTGCATTCACTGTCGAGCGCATCGGCACCGGGGCGTAGCCAGGCGGGCGGAGGCTCGGGCCAGTGGCCAGGGCATCAGGCGTCGGCGTTGACGGCGGGATCCATGCGGCCGGCGGAGGAGGTGGTGGAGGCGGAGACCCAGTGGGCAGGGCAGGCGCGATAGTGGCCCCATGCATCATGGGGGCGCTCGGGCCGGCCACCAGCCAAGGATCGTACCCCATGGGCGCCTGGCCACGGGCGCGGGGACCACCGCAGTGGGCGCATCCAGGAGCACGGGGACCGTGTCTAGGGGCGTGGTGAGGACCGCGACGGGCGCATCCAGCGGCGCGGTGGCCGCCAAGGGCGGCACGTCCAGCGGCGCTGCGGTCGAACCGTCAGATGGCTTGCATCCGGCGACGGAAACGGCGGTGGCCACCAACTCCATGACGGCGAAGGGCAATGAGGCGGTAGCGGCGACCGTCCTCGCGGATCAGACGGAGGAAGAAGGAGACGAGGCCTGTCATCTCACCGGCGGCGTCTCTTCTCTCTTCTCCTTTCTCTGTTGCCTTTTGCTCTCGCTGGCTGTTCTACGTGCGTGATAACGTGTTTTGAATCAAAAGTGATTAATTGTCTTGATCGATGGTTACAGAGTACCCCTTGGAAAGATGCGACGATCGCGAAAAGATGCGTCGGTTCCAGAAGGATGGGAGAGAGGCGACGGTTGCAACGGACACAGGCGTCCGTGCGGGAGCAACCGCTCGTTCGATGGGCAAGGGGAGATTTCCCTTAATTACAGATTATACTTTAATCTTAACAATAGGCAACTCGTCATCGACAGAAACATCTCCTCACACTGAATGTGCATCGCCGAAAATCCTGAAATAAATCTAGGAATAAATGCGAGCATCAGGACTTAAACCCTGGTGGGCCAAGGATACCACAGTCCCTTTAACCATCCATCGCCACAACTTTTGTTTTGAGGGGTATATAAGGTGCACAATCTAGGACTCCTTCGGGCACCGATAAATCACGGGTGGACATGCGGCCATGCGAGGATGGTATCTCATCCGTTCGCTGCACAAAGATCAGTGCAGTAATTATACAACGAGGCATGTATATTGATTTCTTGGCAGTGTGTCAATGTTGTATTGTCCATGTATGACACGGCCAGTACGTGTGAATGCCCCACCACACAATAAGTATGTATGTCCCATCACACAATAATTGTATTGATCCCACATTATTGTTTTAGAGGAGTTAATCGGCGGCCTGCACCACCTTCTGCATTTTATCCCCATCCAGCAGCTTCTCTCTCACTCATCCACCTCCTCCAGTTCATGCGTGCATTCTGCTCATCCTTGTTCTTCTACCAGACCTGGCCAAACGGGCCGGCCCGGCACGGCACGGCACGGCCCGTGCTAATCGTGCCTGGCCCGGCACGGCCCGCCATGGCACGTTTAATAGTCGGGCCGTGCCGTGCCGGCCCACGGGCGCTGCTCCTTGGCCCAGGCACGGCCTGATTAGTAAACGGGCCGGCCCGATGGCCCGTTTAGCACGCTGGGCTGCACATTTTCAGCCTGCTGGGCTGGTTTTTAGGCCTATTGGGCTGTATTTTAGGTATATATATATATATATATATATAAATCTAAAAAATATATAAAAAAATTAAACGGGCCGTGCCGTGCCGGCCCGCGTGCCCAGGCTCCAGGCCCAGGCACGGCCCAAGGCGTGCCGCGTGCCGGGCACGGCCCGTTTAGCCCGTGCCATGCCTGGCCCATGGCGGGCCGTGCCGGCGTGCTCGCGGGCCGGCCTGTTTAGCCCGGCCCGTTTGGCCAGCTATATTCTCTACTTCATCCATTCTGTTCATCCTTGTTCTCTAGCCTCGGCCTCCTCGACCCGGTCTCCAACATCGTGGCCAACACCCTCGTCTCCCGCGGCGAGCCGGGCGACCTCGTCCACGTCCCCGAGGACAAGCTCGGGGACCTGGAGCGCCGCTCGCTGGACGGACTCGTCGCGTTCCTCACCCGCTTCTTCCCCTACCTCACCGACTGCCACGCCGTGCGCTTCCTGTTCCTCGCCGGCGCCGACCTGCTCGCCGCCGTCCGCGCCGTCGCGTCGGACCTCGGCATGACGCGGTTAGGGTCATCACCCGGGCCCGCCGTCGAGGAGGCCCTCGTGATGGCCCTCAGGTGCGCCGCCCTGGCCGCCAGGCACCCGGACCCCGATCGCCTCGTCCGCGACTGGCTCGCCATCTCCGGCCGCCTCGACGACACCGTGCGCCTCCTCGCCGACGTGCGCCGCCGCTCCCCCGAATCCAGCCTCGACAGGCTCCCCAACCTGCTCGACGGATTGCCGCCCCCGGCACACCAAGACCTGTGGCGACGACTGACGGCCTCTCGTCCGCCTCCTCCTCGCCGCAGCGTGCCGCACCAGACCACCACCGCCCTCAACGGCACGCTCCAGGACGCGCTCCACGGGTTCTACCTCGAGGCCATCGCCCGGTTGCCGGCCGGCGAGCTGCGCTCCCGGCTCCACCGCAGCCTGCTCGTGGCCGGCCACTGCTACGGCCCGCTCGACCCCGTCTCCAACATTATCATCAACACTATCTGGCACGACGCGGCGTTCCCGCCCGCCGTAAAACTCGAGGTGGACGTGATCGGCACCATGATCCTCCACCGGACGGAGAACTGCTCCTTGTACGGCCTCGTCTCCTTCCTCTGCACACGCCACCGTCATCTCACCGATTTCGATCAGGCCATCTACTGCCTGCTCCAGGCAGACGGCGACCTACTCCTCACGGACCGCCGCCTCGATGATGACGACGAGGCAGCTGCCGGCTTGGACAGAGCCTTCTTGGCCGCCGCTACGGCGGCCTACCACCCCAACCCCGATGCTCAAGCAAAGCTTTTGCGACGTCTATGTCCATGTGATGAGCGGATATCATCTATCCTACAAGGTAGTACTGGCCAACTCTCCTCTCAAGATGTTCAGTGCCTTGCCAGGTTGTTGTGTCCTGAGGCTGCCTGCGGCGAGCAGCCGCTTCGCCGGTTCCCCCATCCATGGTACTTGTCATCGCAAACAATGATGTGCAAAAAGATCAATGCTGCATTGAGTGCATATGCCGCGATGCTCAGCGGGGTAGGTTTGTTTGTCTTGCTTGCTTGTTGTTGTTGTTGTTGTTGTTGCTAGCATTTTGTCAAATGCCTTGCTATGCAAAACTAGCTAACTGAACTAATTTAATTTACCTCCCCTCTCCATTTACAGGAACCCATGTATGAGCTTCATACAATCTGTGGTGTGAACAAATACGTGTCAGGCCCAGTTGGCACTGATGCTAAGTGCTACCGCACCCATGTCAATTTCCTGGCAACTCCCAAAGGCACTCAGTTTCCTGCCGGCACAACTCCGCTGCTATTCTTCGCTGAGGTTTGCAATGATGATGATGATGACAGAGCTGGAATGCCACAACCCTTCGTCTGTCGCGTGTGGGTGCCGTTACCATGTGCCGGTATGATCTAGCTAACCCTGTGCAAATTGTTTTCATATCTTGTCCTTTATGTAAACGCCTGAAGAGCATGACTGATATGTATACTTTGGTGATCTAGTTTGTTGTTATGTGCTATTGCTAGTTAATTTATTAACAGCTACTAGGTGTTAGCAAATGAAATGTTGTTGCTAAGTGTTTGGCCGATACCTCCTATTTAGTGTGAAAGACGAAATATTTCAAGGAAAAAACGCTTTCAATCAAATATCTCAATGGTGTAGGTTTGTTAGCCAACATTCAGATCAAGCGGCGTTGCTCCCTAGCAAAGCAGGCAAACATGTAGCTGGATGACCTCCTAACCCGCACGCTAATTTGCTTCAAGAAACATATGGTTTATATTTGTATGCATTGGTGGTTACTTTGTTTTGCAACAATTAGGAGCAACAAATATTTTATGGTTCTATGCATGATGAAATTTGTGAGCCACAGAGCATTTTTATCTTTTAATGAATTTTTGACGCTTAGAGTTTAGGATGCAGCCCTTCATGAATATTGATGACATTTGTTTTTGGCAGGACGAGTACGGTGCCTTTACTGTGACCACATGGGTATTAGGATTGTGCATCCGGTTGGGGAAGACTTCCATGGGCGCAAGTTGGAGTTTGAGAAGATGGTCTGTGGAGAAGACCCCTGCGACGATGATTTTGATCCTGCAGTGGACCAACCATATTACACCAATACAAAGATCATCGACCATAGTCGCGTCACAACGGAGAGGCTTAATGGTAGGGTAGAAGAGGATCGCCTTTACAATGATCCGTTGGAGGATAGTGATGGGTATGGCAGTGACATGACTTTGATGAGCGATGAGTATGATAGTGATTTGGATTCCATGGCTGATGAGCGTCATGTCTAACATCGTGTCGTAGCTGTTATTAAGATGTTGTAGAATTGGAAGCCATAGTAGGTAGAAGAGGGTTAACAGTTGACAGAGAACCTTGTCTTAGCCTGAGTTTTAGATGATGCACTAGTGTATTGGAATGTCGTATAATGGTCACTGGTGATGGCATTCGGAAGTGAGAATGATTGTTTAACAAATAATTTAACAAGGATAGTCATGTACTCCCTCCGTTCACAAATATATGATATTTTGAATATTTTAATATGAACCACACACTAAGACTGTCTGTAATCATCCAATTGTGAATTTTTTTAGAACATCTAATATTTATGAACGGATGGAGTACTTTCTAGTGCCAAAGTTTTAGCAAGATTCACTGTCCATCTGTAATTCTAGCTGCCTAAACTTGGATGGCTAAAGGCCAGGTTTTTATGCACAACCAATGTTAGGTCTTTCTTTGCAATGATGATTTATCTTATTTTATGTGACATTGCAACCCTTGCCTAGTTGTAACGCGTTAGCTATTTATGTGCCGAAAAATCTCAGTATATTTGTGGCCCTTTTTTTTTTTTGCTTAGTGTATATTTGTGGCCTTGTGGGCATGCACAATGCTATCAAGTCAGGGAGCCGTACAAGCGTTTCACAAAGCTTCTTACGAGTACTTAGTTTATATACTACACCCTCTGTTCCTAAATGTAACACATTATATACTACACCCTCTGTTCCTAAATGTAAGACATTTTAGCAGTACAATTTGAATTTAGGGTGTACTCCCTCCATCCCATAATGTAAGACGTTTTTGCAAGCTATGGCGTTTCATAAAGCTTCTTACGAGTACTTAGTTTATATACCACACCCTCCGTTCCTAAATATAAGACATTTTGGCGGTACAATTTGAATTTAGGGTGTACTCAGTTGCTAAAGCCAAAGTATTGCTGGTTGCACTAGTGTTGGTCAGCTAGATATATGCCGGAAACAGGTCCTCCAGTCGTCCAGTTCAAAGCGTTGAGAGGTGGATTTGGTTACAGTTGGATCCGAATTCAAGGGCATGTACTGCTAGGGATGGGTGAGAGATATTCAGGAGTTGATTACTCTCTATAATTCAGGTGAAGTGTGAGAGGCCACAAATACTGTTGTTCTACATTTGGACACTAATAATGCAAAAAATAAATATGCCAGGTTTGACAGGAACTCTGCTCCAGGTTTTTAGCTGTGCTCGATTGACAGATCCAATGTGCATATATATGTGCTGGAAGTAAACCAGTTCACAAATATGCAAACAATCGGAAAAAAGAACATCAAGTATTTCTCCTGCTGTTTGCAAGTACATCGAACAAAACAAAGTTTTGTAGGTCACGTCAATGTCCGAGTGTCACTGCCAGTCGATTATTTCAGCTGCTTACTGAAATCTGGGAGATCAATGAGTTGGATCCTTGGTAAAGCCCCTGCTTCTTCCCTCTCTTTTTGCGTGTTGTATCCCCATTTCACTGCCCAAACGGCATCCAGCAACATCAGCTACATAGGTTAGTTTTTCAACTATGAGTTAACCACTGGGTTTGGCTAGCCAGAACTATGACTTACCCAGGTAGAGGTTCCATTTGTCCAGCGCTGGTTCTTTGATCACGTTCTTCAGAGTCGCTAGTCGGTCCTCGACGAAACTGTTAAAGCGCAACAAAGAGAAAAAAAAGACAAAATTATCATTCCTTGATTTTCTTGAGTTTGAAGGTACTGTTATCCATTGCATAATTTGTATATTGAACAATGATTCAGATGAGCAACTTTTGATCCACGATATAACAATAATCTGTTTAAAAATCAAGATAACGACGTAGTAAGTGATCCCCATAATGTACAAAGAATTGCTTTGTTTGATTACTGTGCATATTGTAAACATAGGTTAATAAGTAGACAGAAAAAAAAAGAAAAACAATATTATGACCAGCTGTAAGTAGTATTGTATACCAACTAATTGATTATGCAGGAGAGGAATATTTATATATTGTTCTCCAGAACTTAGCTTTCCGATGCAGTATATGGTATTAAAGTCAATCATACAAATGATGGACTTACTGAAGTGTAAGACCTTGGTGCTGTGGCATTTCCTGCAACTGCTGGAGAACTTTTACCTTCGGACTGAATAATGAAATCAGAGTCAGTAAGAAAATCCTTGATAAGTGAAGGAACGGCAAGAAAGGGCCTTACTAACCCAGATCCAAGTCCATATATCCTTTCAGAGGGAAAATCTACTCCAGCCAATTCTTTAAGTAGTGCTCCAGTAAATCTACTCTGAAAGACAATAAAAAAGTGATCAGTAGAAGATCAGCATTCTGCGTTACCTACAGGGCAGCTGGGAATTAACTAAAAGCTAAATCATCACTGTAAAAAACATCAACAAAATGATAAAGCCTAAAGATGGTTGTTAGAACCATTTGTTGAAACAAAATGCTTGGTTGTTCATAAAACAGAAACTGAAACCCTATGATATAGAAGATCATGATAAGTTAGGTTGCACAGAAGAAAAATGTAGGAGATAGACCTGTTTTGTTGTGACTATGTAAAGTTCAGAGCTTGAAAGCTTTAATGCATCAGCTGTCCCAGGATAAAACCTGCAGCCACACATTGGTTTGTCCATCAGTTGCACAATATCCTTTGTTCGATATGTATAATGAACATGAGACACTTGAGAGACACCACGCCATTTCAACTTTTTCGGACGTGTACTAGCTATAAAACTGAAAAGAGAGTGGGAAAAGTGCAGATACTGCCTGCTCGGAAGTGACATACAGAATTTTGATTTGTCAAGTGAAACAAAACTTTCACGCAGAGCAATAAAATCAACTTAAATTGTAAGACAGAATCATAAACTCAAGCAATATTAACACATAACAAAGCACATATGTTCTCATGGAGACACGCATGCACATAAAGGGATAGGGTGCAAACGTGGAGCCAATAATCAAGAACTATTAATGATCAATATTCTTTCCAACGTATTTGAAAACCACTGATCAACATATCACATTGAGTAACACAAATTAGAAAGTCATTTACAGGTTAGTCCCACTTAGATGCAATGAGTCTTCTGCTACTATTTCTTAAACTATCTTTGCATCTCTGTCTAAGAGAAATAGGGAATAGAAATGCACGATCTGTATTGCATCCATGTGGTCATGAGCCTGAGAGTGCTTTGGAAAGTTTTTAAGTATACCTCTCAATTGAGGATAAAACACCAACCGTCAATAGTGAAAAAACAAAATGTTTAGTTAAATGCAACTCCATTTCTCTGAGTATATTGGTCAGACCAGCAAGAAAATATACACCAATTATTCCATAGATCAGTCACCTGTTAGCACCTATCCAGCCAGACAAATCATTTTCAAGCCAGTCATCCCTTACACAGCCAAAGAGATCTACAAGAGATTCCCTATCTTCTTGCCACTCATCCATGAGAGTGGGCAACAGTTTTGACCAGTTGTCCAATATTTGTTGGATGCTAAGCCCATCTGCAACCTTGCAAATACCACCTTAATATAAAAATTCGATCAAGCTAGAAGCCTAAAATCATTTGCCTATTCTTTTACCACCTTTGACAGGACTGATGTTATTTGGTCATGAATATAATACAGATGAAGCAGTACAGAACTTACTGATGATTTTCGAGCAGAGGGTATCTGGATCTCAACAAGCAACCTTACAAGCAACAGGTTCTCATATCCTGTTTCTATCACTGGACGGAGCTGAAATAGAACAAAACATCCTAAGTAATGAACTATAAACAGTAAAATTATAAGAGGGATACTATGTTACTCGTCATGGAACCAATATGAGAACATGGTCCTATTATGCTTCATGAGAGCGAGCAGCTCAATTTATTCATAGCACCATTCTTTAAAAGCCTTATTTGAAAAACAGAAAAGGTTAATTATCACTGGTGTTCTACTATCCACAGTAGTACCAGATATTTGTAACATGTGGATTGCTCATACGTTTAGGAACTGTGGGCAAACAAGTATGTAACAATACATTTTTAGTTGTACTAGCAAGATGCCTGTGCGTTGCACGGAACATCAATATCTTGTGGGAGAAAATGATGAACGAGGAAAGGCCTTATCTGCAAATGTGGAGAGGAGTGCGGGTAAATTGTCATAGTTTCCTTCCTATCCATTAGATATAGATCGGACGGCCTATATTGCAGGATGGCAGGCACACCATCATCACCAACTCTGCTTTTTATAAGAGTAGATATATGGGATAACTTCATATAATGGATATATGAATGAAGGGGGCAATATTCACCTTGTTTGCTTGGTCAAAAATCATGTTTCATGTGTTCTGGAGAAACTAAGTGAGGAAGGTTTGACACCATTATTCTGTACCATCATCCTCTCAACTCTCAAGAGACCACCTGCTTACAACAACCTTAAAATTTGTTTTGATACCGACACTGTCCTTCGACGCCAGGGCTCTTAATTACCAAAAAATGCACCTAAATTTAACCCAGTCCCGGGTCTGTATCTGCACACTGAGGAGCAGAGAACTGCGCCGAAGTTGCTGCAAAGCTTCCGAATAACTATGGCGGCTGGCTGATGCGCAGCGGTGATTTCACTACTAAGGATGGATGGTGATGATAATTGGCAAGGACCATAGGGGAAAGTAGATTCTTGGTTGAATTTGAAAGCCCGAGGCAACAATAAGCTAAGTTTTACTAAGTGGCTGAGTAGTTCAGGACAGGGCACCAAATAACGTCACAGAACCAACAACATGAGCAAGCCGCACAGTGCTTACCGCTCCAACCCACTAACCTCAATCATCCATCACATTTTGGGGGTAAGTGTTAGCTATTCATTTTACTGTTCTTTTTTGTCACATTCTTGTCAGTCAAAACTGCTACAGTAAGCCGCAAAATTTGCTGTGGTAAGGTGCATTGCAACATGGAATCTGCTTAGGGGGAGATTTCCTGCATCTCCATAAAAGACGCTTCCAACTAATCAACAAAATCAGTTCTGCAAAGCCACAGCATTTCTAAATGGAGCTTCGACATGCTAGTGTTAGCCAAGAACCTGTACATAGGATTGAGCATATACAGACTGACTGACATACTGTACATAGGCAGCAGCTAAGTACTACATTAGTCGGTGGGGAACAAGAGCAAAGGAGGGGCTTACGGTGTGCATCTGCTCCACTATCCACTCCTCCATGGCGGCGTCGACCTGCTCAAACACCCACGGCCACCTCACCTTGGCGGCCTGCCACAGCGCACCGGGTCAACCACATCCACGTTTAGTCAACGCAAGAAACACGGCGGAGGAGGACGGAGTTAGGAGCGGACCTTGACGGCGGAGAGGGAGCTCTCCCCGCAGCTGTCGCAGAAGACGCCGTCGAAGTCGAGGGCGTACAGGTCGCCGCCGCCCATCGCGGCGCGCGTGGGCCTCGCCGCCCTTACCCCTCCCCTCCCCGCTCCCCCGGGCGGCGGAACGGACCGAAGGGAGCGCGGGCGGGCACGCCAGCCCCAGCTACCCGCGGCCGGTGGAGCCCCCGCCCGCCTCTCCAGGCGGCCGGTCGCCGGAGCCGGACGCGCGCCGAGAAGTCCAACGGCGGCCATTGCGTCCGAGGCTGAGCAAGAAGAAAGAGGCAGCTTGGATGAGAGAGCTGGGGCTATATGGGCTTTCTGCTCTGGTGGGCCAAGAAAGAAACGAGGGAGAGGAAAGGAATGATGATGGAAAGCCCTTCATGCTGGGCGCAGCTGTTGCGCCGGGAGCTATATGTTCGAAGGCCGTGCTGCCAGTGTTAGAAGCATATACTGTTTAGGATTTCCGGACGCGGAGTTTCTCCTCCGGGGTTCATCTGCACCCGCGCTTAGAAAGAAAAACAAAACAAATACTAAAAATTTCAACTTTTTTTGTGCGGTAGATAATTTGATGCGTGAGGTACGCTCCAAATTTCTACTTATTTGGAGATCTGAGAAGCTCTCGGCAAAACAGACAAATCAGAGTCTGTAAAAAAAGTTTACTGTTCACGAACTGTTCTGACCCGGTTTGTCTTTTTTGCCGAGACCTGCTCAGATGTCCAAATGAGCTGAAATTTAGAGCAGACCTCACGTATCGAATTATTTACCTCACGCACTGTTCAATCACTTGCATTAAAAAATTGTAACACCCCCACTCCGTTTTTATAAATTACAAAAAATCATACATTACAAAATTGTTTGCAGATTAAAAATTATCTTGAATTTGAAAAAAAATGTTTGTGGATTTTTTAAAATTTCATGAATTTTAAAAAACACAAATTTTAAATATGTTTGTAAATTAAAAAATCGTGAATATTTAAAAAGTCAAGAATTTTTTTAAAAAAATTGCGGAGTTGTAAAAATTCTCACAATATTTAAAAATATTCATGATTCTTAGGAAAGTTTAGAAAATGGACAAAAATGGATAATGAAAAACCAAGTGAAAAAGGAGAAACCACAGATAAAGAAAAAAAGCAGGACCGTAAGCATCTAGACACTCCCCAAAACTGGTGCAAAAAGAAACACTACATGGGCCGGCCCACTACGAAAGAAGCGCCAGAGGGGTATATGGATAGAGTAAATGAATATGACCTTCCCATGTTTATGTAGTAACTATTGGTTACCTAATGGTTTGTTAAGATAGAGATCAATAAATACTAGTCAAATATGACCAACACATCTTCTACCTTGGCTCTCTTTCCTCTGAAAATGCATTGGTTTCGTTCTATCCATAATTCCCACAAAACCAGGATGATCAATTGCCTTTGGTAGATTAAAAAAATTGTTGCTGTAATTTTACAATCTTTTCACGACTTCAAAAATGTTCCGTCATTTAAGATAAATTCACGGATTACAAAAAAAATTTATGATTTTTAAACCATTTAAAAAATGTAAACGGATCTTGAAATGTCTATAATTTTTAGAAAATGTTTGTGAAATTTATAAATGTTCACAAACTTGAATAGAAGGTTCATTAAATTTAAAATAAATATTTATAATTTTATAAAAATAAAAAATTCTTCAACTTTTAAATAATATTCTTATGTTAAAATGATGAAAATTGAAATGAAGAAAAAAATGAAAAAATCGTAGAAAGGAAAAAGGGAAGAAAACTAGTAAAGAAGCACAAAAAGGGACGCTAATGAGTTGCGTCGGCGATAGCGCTGGAGTGCACCATTAGTACACTTTGTGTAGTATCCTTCGCAGTGAGAACTAAATAGGTGATCTAGGTAGAGGTAGGGCGCTACACTACGACATATCGTTCAAAGAAAGCTCACAGCTTCAGGCCTTTTAGCAAAGTTCCTTTTCATTTCCCACCTTTATAATTATTTCGAAATGGTCTACACATTTGTATATTTTGTAAAAACTTATTTTACAAATTTAATGCAACCGGAGTTAAAAGTTATAAATGAAAAGTCCACGTAATTTCAAAAGTGTGAAGCATTTCAGGAGAATGTACAAGTAATTTTAGAGAAGTTTCCAACCATTTGAACCAAATGTTCATGAATACTTTAAAAATATATGCGTATGTAAAAAACGTGTTCACATATTTATACAACTATCCATGTTACTTAAAAAGTCTTAACATATTTTTAAAAAATTATTTTAATTTTAAAAACTTTCACAAGTATGAAAAATGTCAATTCAATTTTATATGTGTCCACACATTTTTATAAAAATGTTCATGCATATTCTAGAGAATTTTACTGTATCTAAAAAGATTAGTGCACTTCTATAAAATATGTACAGATGATATAAAAGTATTCATGAACTTCTAAATGTTTGGATAATTTTAAAACTTGTTCAAACATTTTATAAAAAGATGCCCTTGAAAATTTAAAAAATCCACTTGTTTAAAAATATTAATAAAATGGAAAATGAACCTAAAAGTAATTTAAAAATAAAAATTAATAACTAAACAAAAAACACTGAAAAGCAAGTAAAAAACTGCTTCCAAGAGAAATCCAAAAAATATATATGAAAAAATGGTGGCTGAAACCCCCCGAAAAGAAAGCTGCCCCCAAACCCTGAGCACTACCCGCCAGAGGTAGAGGAGTTAGTATGGCGTAGTGGCGTGAGGGTCAAGCATCGGTCCAACTCCTTAACAAGCATTGCCACAAGATTTTGAAACAAAGACCATGGGGCTTCGTTACATTTTCACCCTTGGTATTTTTTTTATGTTTGGCTGGCATGGTTGACTTTTGTGTCATGGGCCAGTATTTGGCGGGTCGTGTGATAGTCAAAGGAGGGGTAATGTCAAAGTGAATGTAACTTCACTCCATGAACTTGATCCAACACCGTGATTTCTTGTAGTATGCATCGGATGGCCATGAATAGGCAGAGCGGGAGGAGCTGAGATGAAACATTGTACGTACCTCAGAGTATGCAGTTCTGATATGTTTCTTGTACTTCACTGTAAAAAATGCATTTCATGGCTTGCTCAATTTCTCAAGAGCGCCCATACCCATCTTTTTCCTATCATGTACAAACTCATAGTGCCAACCTACCAGCTATTCGAGATTATTGCAATGTGTGACCCACGATGCGTTGAACGCTATCATATTTTTATTTATAGTCTCAGTATTTTATATGAAATTCTATCTGACTGTCATTATTTGTTTGATATCGTTTTTGTTTGAAATCTTTAATGGGAATTAGTCAAAAGCCATACTATTATAGTCATCACTAAGCCATACTATTATAGCCATCACTTTAGTGATATACATATAGCACTAGAGAAGGCTCTTAAGATAATGTGTGTGAAATACCCCATTTCTTTCAACACTCCTGTGTTCCCACACCCTCGTGCAAACATTGTAAACATCATTTGAGTGTAGCTCATATATACTTTTTCCTGCATCGGCACAAACACTACATCAAAAAACCCAATAACACTAGAGTTTAAATAACAACATTGTCACTAGATACCATGTGGCACATGTCGTAAGCAACACAAAATAGATGAAATAAAAACATTGTCACTAGATATTACACTACTGGGCGAAAGCCAGACAACACTGGAGTTTAACCGACAACATTTTCACTAGATATTGCATAACCAGCGCGCATCGCAGAATCATAGATCACAACCACGAAGCAACAAATTAAAGGATCGAATAACAACATCCGACATCCAGGACTTCGCAACAATTAGAAGTGTCTTCATGCATCCCCTCCAGACATAGGAGCCCATCGATCAGTATCACTGGCCTAGGGTGCAGAGCACAGGGTAATCAGCCCCTTGACAACACAAGGGCAGCTTTTGCTCAGATACTCGAAGTCGTCAGTGGCCATGGCCTCGCTTAGATTTTGAGGAGTGCTGAGAAATTCGAAGCACGCACCCTTGAGATCACGGCAGTGGTGAAGCTCAGCCAATGCTAACACGTTGGCCACAGTGCTCACATCGATTCTCTTGCACAACTTGTTTTTGCACATCAACTTGAGCCTCTCCATGTTATACATGTCTGCTGCCACAAGGCGATGCCGGTACATGGTGTTGGGGAACGTTGCAGAAAACAAAAATTTTCCTACGGTTTCACCAAGATCCATCTATGAGTTCATCTAGCAACGAGTGATCGGATGCATCTACATACCTTTGTAGATCGCGTGCGGAAGCGTTCAAAGAACGGGGATGAGGTAGTCGTACACGACGTGATCCAAATCACCGGAGATCCTAGCACCGAACGGACGACACCTCCGCGTTCAACACACGTACGGTCAGCGTGACGTCTCCTCCTTCTTGATCCAGCAAGGGGGAAGGAGAGGTTGATGAAGATCCAGTAGCACGACGGCGTGGTGGTGGATGCAGGGCGTCACAGAAGCAGGGCTTCGCCTTATACTACGAGAGAGAGGTGTAGCAGGGGAGAGGGAGGTGCCAGGACTCAGGGTGCGGCTGCCCCCTCCCTCCCCTCATATATATAGGCTCCCCTAGGGGGGCGCCGGCCCTAGGAGATTGGATCTCCTAGGGGGGCGGCGACCAGGGCTGGAGTGGCCCCCAAGCCAAGGTGGGGCGCCCCCCACCCGTAGGGTTTCAACCCTAGGCGCATGGGGTGGGCCTAGGGGGGCGCACCAGCCCACTATGGGCTGGTTCCCCTCCCCACTTTGGCCCATGGGGCCCTCCGGGATGGGTGGCCCCACCCGATGGACCCCCGGGACCCTTCCGGTGGTCCCGGTACAATACCGGTGACCCCAAAACTTGTCCCGGTGGCCGAAACAGCACTTCCTATATATAATTATTTACCTCCGGACCATTCCGAAACTCCTCATGACGTCCGGGCTCTCATCCGGGACTCCGAAAAACATTCGGGTTACTGCATATACATATCTTCACAACCCTGGCGTCACCGAACCTTAAGTGTGTAGACCCTACGGGTTCGGGAGACAAGCAGACATGACCGAGACGACTCTCCGGTCAATAACCAACAGCGGGATCTGGATACCCATGTTGACTCCCACATGCTCCACGATGATCTCATCGGATGAACCACGATGTCGAGGATTCAAGCAACCCCGTATGCAATTCCCTTTGTCAATCGGTATGTTACTTGCCCGAGATTCGATCGTCGGTATCCCAATACCTTATTCAATCTCGTTACAGGCAAGTCACTTTACTCGTACCATAATGCATGATCCCGTGACCAGACACTTGGTCACTTTGAGCTCATAATGATGATGCATTACCGAGTGGGCCCAGTGATACCTCTCCGTCATACCAACAGACACTTTTGGAGATACCCGTAGTATACCTTTATTGTCACCCAGTTACGTTGTGACATTTGGTACACCCAAAGCACTCCTACGGTATCCGGGAGTTACACGATCTCATGGTCTAAGGAAAGGATACTTGACATTGGAAAACTCTAGCAAACGAACTATACGATCTTGTGCTATATTTAGGATTGGGTCTTGTCCATCACATCATTCTCCTAATGATGTGATCTCGTTATCAATGACATCCAATGTCCATAGTCAGGAAACCATGACTATCTGTTGATCAACGAGCTAGTCAACTAGAGGCTTACTAGGGACATGTTGGTGTCTATTATTCACACATATATTACGATTTCCGGATAACACAATTATAGCATGAATAAATACAATTATCATGAACAAGGAAATATAATAATAATGCTTTTATTATTGCCTCTAGGGCATATTTCCAACAGTCTCCCAATTGCACTAGAGTCAATAATCTAGTTACATTGTGATGAATCGAACACCCATGGAATTCTGGTGTTGATCATGTTTTGCTCTAGGGAGAGGTTTAGTCAACGGATCTGCTACATTCAGGTCCGTATGTACTTTACAAATATCTATGTCTCCATCTTGAACATTTTCACGAATGGAGTTGAAACGACGCTTGATGTGCCTTGTCTTCTTATGAAACCTGGGCTCCTTGGCAAGTGCAATAGCTCCAGTGTTGTCACAGAAGAGTTTGATTGGCCCCGACGCATTGGGTATGACTCCTAGGTCGGTGATGAACTCCTTCACCCAAATTGCTTCATGTGCTGCCTCCGAGGCTGCCATGTACTCCGCTTCACATGTAGATCCCGCCACGACGCTCTGCTTGCAACCGCACCAGCTTACTGCCCCACCAGTCAAAATATACATGTATCCGGTTTGTGACTTAGAGTCATCCAGATCTGTGTCGAAGCTAGCGTCGACGTAACCCTTTACGACGAGCTCTTCGTCACCTCCATAAACGAGAAACATTTCCTTAGTCCTTTTCAGGTACTTCAGGATATTTTTGACCGCTGTCCAGTGTTCCTTGCCGGGATTACTTTGGTACCTTCCTACCAAACTTACGGCAAGGTTTACATCAGGTCTGGTACACAACATGACATACATAATAGAACCTATGGCTGAGGCATAGGGGATGACACTCATCTCTTCTATATCTTCTGCCGTGGTCGGACATTGAGCAGAGCTCAATTTCACACCTTGTAACACAGGTAAGAACTCCTTCTTAGACTGATCCATATTGAACTTCTTCAATATCTTATCAAGGTATGTGCTTTGTGAAAGACCTATGAGGCGTCTCAATCTATCTCTATAGATTTTGATGCCTAATATATAAGCAGCTTCTCCAAGGTCCTTCATTGAAAAACTCTTATTCAAGTAGGCCTTAATACTGTCCAAGAGTTCTATATCATTTCCCATCAAAAGTATGTCATCTACATATAGTATGAGAAATGCTACAGAGCTCCCACTCACTTTCTTATAAACGCAGGCTTCTCCATAAGTCTGCGTAAACCCAAACGCTTTGATCATCTCATCAAAGAAAATGTTCCAACTCCGAGATGCTTGCACCAGCCCATAAATCGAGCGTTGGAGCTTGCACACCTTGTCAGCATTCTTAGGATCGACAAAACCTTACGGCTGCATCATATACAATTCTTCCTTAAGGAAACCATTAAGGAATGCCGTTTTGACGTCCATTTGCCATATCTCATAATCGTAGAATGCGGCAATTGCTAACATGATTCAGACGGACTTTAGCTTCGCTACCGGTGAGAAAGTCTCATCGTAGTCAACCCCTTGAACTTGTCAATAACCCTTAGCGACAAGCCGAGCTTTATAGATGGTCACATTACCATCCGCGTCTGTCTTCTTCTTAAAGATCCATTTATTTTCTATGGCTCGCCGTTCAACGGGCAAGTTAGTCAAAGTCCATACTTCGTTTTCATACATGGATCCTATCTCGGATTTCATGGCTTCTAGCCATTTGTCGGAATCCGGGCCCGCCATCTCTTCTTCATAGTTCGAAGGTTCACCGTTGTCTAACAACATGATTTCCAAGACAGGGTTGCCGTACCACTCTGGTGCGGAACGTGTCCTTGTGGACCTACGAATTTCAGCAGGAGCTTGATCAGAAGTATCTTGATCATCATCATTAACTTCCTCTCTAGTCGGTGCAGGCACCTCAGGAACATTTTCTTGAGTTGCGCCATTTTCCGGTTCAAGAGGTAATACTTCATCAAGTTCTACTTTCCTCCCACTTACTTTTTTCGAGAGAAACTCTTTCTCTAGAAAGGATCCATTCTTGGCAACAAAGATCTTGCCTTCGGATCTGAGGTAGAAGGTATACCAAATAGTTTCTTTAGGGTATCCTATGAAGACGCATTTTTCCGACTTGGGTTCGAGCTTTTCAGGTTGAAGTTTCTTGACATAAGCATCGCATCCCCAAACTTTTAGAAACGACAGCTTAGGTTTCTTCCCAAACCATAATTCATACGGTGTCGTCTCAACGGATTTCGACGGAGCCCTATTTAAAGTGAATGCGGCAGTCTCTAAAGCATAGCCCCAGAAAGATAGCGGTAAATCGGTAAGAGACATCATAGATCGCACCATATCTAATAGAGTGCGATTACGACGTTCGGACACACCATTACGCTGAGGTGTTCCAGGCGGCGTGAGTTGTGAAACTATTCCACATTTTCTGAAGTATGTGCCAAATTCGTGACTCAAGTATTCTCCTCCACGATCTGATCGTAGGAACTTGATTTTTCTGTCACGTTGATTTTCAACCTCACTCTGAAATTCCTTGAACTTTTCAAAGGTCTCACACTTGTGTTTCATCAAATAGATATACTCATATCTACTCAAGTCATCAGTGAGGGTGAGAACATAACGATAGCCACCGCGAGCCTCAACACTCATTGGAACGCTAAATAGACTGAGATGGTTGGATTAGTGACGCTCCAAAAATAATAAGAAAAGGAGCAGAATGGTACTGATCAGTTGTCTCCATTGTGGCACAAAAACATCATTACTAAGCTCTTGTTTACACAATGATCACATAGCCACATCTTTACTAAACTCTTGGGAACTTGATGTAGCCCGCCACTAAACAGTTTAACGAAATAGCTAGAGCAAATAGTTAACACCCCTTTAACATGTAATTTCTAAGCACAGCCTACCCCGATAATTATTCAAGTTGGCTGAAACACACTTAGCTATGACTTAATCAAAGACTTTAAACTCGCATCATGTACATCTAAAGTAAAATTATATAACAATAAACCAGCTTCGACGATAGTAGCTACACTTGTATTAACTGAAAATCATATTGAACAATCACAAGCACACAGGCTGTCTCCCATACAGAGGTCAACACAAACTCGCCATTGCTTTGCTCAGTTTGAAACAAGGTAAGAACAAAGTTTGATAATTTCCCTCAAGAGTTGAGAATAACTAATCCCGTACTGTACCTGAGTTTGGTCTTGTTACGCAAAGACTTCAATTCATCTTTTGGTGACAAGACAATATTTTACTTGGTTGGATTTCCATAACAGGCTAATGTTCATCAGGGAAATCCATGTAGAAGTCATGTTATTTCGTTCAGTTTCATTAGACGTTTTTAAATATGAGAAAGCACATGGTTTAGTCGACACTGTCGTAGATCTTCAGGGTACAAAAATGGCAACAGTGAATGCATCCATGAATGATCAGGATTGAAAATGACGCTGCAATAGATCTGCGATGAAATTTCTGTGAAACAAGTAAGACATGGCACAAAACAATGGCAACAGCGAGAGCATGCATGGATAAAATAAGAAGTGTGCTTTCTGGTTTAGCTGTAACACCGAATAAGTGGCCATCAATTTGCTTATGCTTGTACAGCGCTCCACTACTTTCATTCAAGACCTTCAGGGTATCTTGAGCTATATTGACATTTAGTCCCTCCCTTTCTAAGTATAAGCACTTTTAGAAATTTCCATATGGACTATACGTACGGATGTATAGACATATTTTAGAGTGTAGATTCACTCATTTTGCTCCATATGTAGTCCCTATTAGATTATCTAAAAGGTCTTATACGGTATTTAGGAACGGAGGGAGTAGATAACTATAGAGAGTTCACTGACCAGTTAAGCAATTGCAAGTCTCCATTCAACAGCAAGGACATGAGCAGCTTTTTGTGCAAGTATTGACTATGAATATAATCTTATACTGTTAAATTTTATAATTTGAAATAAGCTGGACAAACAATATTCAGAATTTATAAGAACATGGTGGACTGGTACTGGGACTCGGAGTCTCGGACTGGGAAAAGAGAATTATTAGAATATATACTCAGCATGCATGTATTACCATGAAGAATGGGCTGACATCTTGGGCAACCACTCTGCAGTTCCATAGGAAAGGCACGTGCATAAATTAGATGATCATACGGAATAGCTCTCCTGCAATGGAATTTTTAGCACACCAGATCAATAAGAAAACTTAGTTTGGATCTAAGATCACAATATATTTCTCGCGATGATTTTGACAACAAATTGGTAGATGAATTATTGGACAGAGCAAGTTAATACAAAGTTCCCTTCCATCCATTAGATTCAGACATGAATGATTTAAGGTTTGAAGGGGTCGTCTTACAGATGGTGTCCCATCCAGCAGCGCATGAACAAGGTAGGGCTGTAAGGGAATGGATGACCATTGTAGCTCGCATGGCTCGCACGCGCCGTCACTTGCGGCCACCGAGCGGGGTCGCCGTTGCTGGGAGGTGGTAGGCATCGGCGAGGAGGATACGACTTGGAAGGCCTGCTGGTGATTATATACGCGAGCCTGGAAAGGAAGAAGGTGAATCACAATAGTAACTGACCTGCAATTATCATCGCACATCGATTGCCAGTAATGACCTGCAGCAACTGCGATTTAGGTTGCCAATAACTGGCGAGTCAACAACGATGATGACGGCATTGCCGCCCTCTCTGAGAGCGCTACCCTGTCGCTGGCGTGGTCAGACCACAGGCCTACATCACATCAACCCAATTGGCCCAAAATCACAGGAGATGTCCGATTTAGTTACCGGAGCAGCAGCCCATTCCTGTTGAGCAGGTTAGTGGTCAGCTTACAAAGCCCATGCGGGATAAGAACGAGATCTAACGGCCAGAACACCAGATCCTACGGCTGGGAATCCTAATGGCACGAGAGGGCTCTGTTAGTGCACAGTTTTAATGTTTCTAAATTCATATCTTAATAAGGGCATTGTCACAGCTAGACCTCCAAGTATGACTCACACTACGGACACTCAAAGAGACAAATTTTATTCAACTCGTGGAAACTAATATACATAGGGCCCGTACGTCGCGTAAATATACATGCATGCTACCCTAGACCACAATACCAATACGCATGCTACCCATGCATCTACTCAGTGTTTACTGTAGAGCGTGACGTTAGTCCACCGTGACTCCATGCAGCTGGACTGGTCGTGGTGCTGCATGTAAACCCCAAACTTGAAGTAGTAGGCTTCTGAGAGATTGCATTGAGGATTCAGTTAGTTCCATGAGCTTGGAGATTAGATTACACAGTCCGAGTGAGAGTACAAAGATTAGATATATACTCGTTGGGTTTCTATTTGATTTGATTTCTTGGATTTGTTCTTTGACTTGCTTGGAGCATAGATTAATTACATAGTCCAACTATGAACGAGTCTCATCTTTGTCAAAAAGAATGAACTAGTATCATCTCAAATAGTTAAGACCGTTGATATATTCATGCTGCGAACTATTTGGTTGCTTGTCTTTGGTTTTCCTTAACGTTACCATGCTCAATTCTGTAACATGCTGTCCATTGCCAATTACTGCTTGCTTGGTCTATATTTGGTTCATAACCAAAGTATATATACCAAAACTGATCAAACAATTTGCCCAACTTGCTGCAATTGTGATAAACTGATAACTGATCCTACAGTCCTGCATCCAGGTCCGGGGGTAGTTGGGAGTCTATTGAGAATAAGAAGAAGAAATCAGGGCAAACATCTGGGAGGGGACAATGGGCATCACAGACTTCATCCCCGAATGCTCCACCCAATACAGCATGCCAAGCTTAAATGGCAGTGGATCTTTGCGTCCTTCAGGAAACAATTCGGATCCTCAACTTTAATGGCAATGTTCATCTTTAGGAACATGTAAGAAGTCAGATTTTTCATTTTGAGGCGACATCTGCTCCTCAACTCCTTGTAGATGTGATACTTGATTTCAATCTTTTTTGCATGTACCTATTTGGAAAGAAAGAAAAACTTCATAGTTGAAGTATCGCTATGATTCAACATGGAGCGGAACCGATATTTCATATGTAATAGGAAATGTTTCATAGTATTAAAAAATGTTCCCAACATTTTCAAAAAATGTATACACGTTTCAAGTATATGTTTGTGACACTTTAGTAATTGTTCTTAGAATCTAAAAAAAATGTTGTTCTCATAATTTCAATTGAAACGTTTATGTCATTCCAAAAAATGTTTGTGCCATTTAAATGAAATATTTACACATTAAAAAACATGTTCATAATTTTTTTAAATTGCTTTATAATTTTTTTAAAAAAATTGTATAATTTAAGAAAAAGTTTCGTACCATTAACAAATTCATTCATTCGTATGTGTGTGTCATAGTTTGTGTGTGTGTCTGCGCGTGCGTGAAAGTTGGCTCTCTCGCATGTTGTACTAGCTTTCTATTGATTGAGATGGGGCTCGCTGTTGGAGTTGTGGCCGGACCTGGCCATGATGGAGTAGGCACAAGAGATTGAAGAGGAAGGAGAGGGGACGGGAGGGGGCCAGAGAGGGCGAGACAACTAAGGTTTTGACTAGGTTTTGTTAGACGCGGGTAGAGTTTTTTAGGGGGAGTGTGGGTGGCGTGGGCCAGAGCAGGCCGATACGACATGGCGGCAGTGTCCAAGCCTCGCCATACCCGCCCCACATACATCTAGATATGGGTTTTCCGGATAGCCCAAACGGTTGGGCTGGTTATGGGGCGGCTTTGAGGGCTCTAGTAGTAAATGCTCTCATTTCTTTTTTTACTGGTAAATGCTCTTACTCCTTATCTATAACTTCGGTCGGTTTAATAAACATTAAAAGGTATTATCATGTGGTTAAAAAAAATCGATAGGAAAGAACATGTATATACAAAATATCGAAACCGTAATAATAATATTATGTATTGATCTGACTCGTATATATAGAATAGTGCAGGGGGGGATTTGAAGTAGAGGGCAAGTGGTAAAGGCTTTTAAACCTATTATTCTTTTATAACTCTTACTATCTGTAAATTAAGGGAAAATAATGAATCCGGAATAAAGGGAAACAAATAAATTTCCTTCTTTCTAATTGTATAGTCTACAAAGTAGAGATATGAGCCAGAAATAAAGGGGATGTCTACTTTGATCGCCAGGGTTTAAAGTATTTCCATCCAGCTTAGAAGGAAAGGAAAGTGGCAGCTGTGCTCGACACTAGAAGCAAGAGCAGAGCGAATCCTCGCGATGTCTGGCAGTAGACACTGCGGCGGGCATCCTGGCAACAGCGAGAACCACGGTGAGAGCCCCCCCTCCTTGCCGCGGTTTAGAGATGTCTATGCTTCTTTGGGGATCCGCGCGATGGCTGGGGCTGGGGGCTGGGGGCGAATCAATTGTTGCACTTGGTGATTTGTTTTTTCTTGATCCATCCATCGGGGCAAGGACTGATGAGGTGTGATTTGTGAATTAGGCATGATTATTTTTTTTCTTATTATTGTTATTAGCTTTTGGTTTTTTTCTTTTAAGAGGATTCAGTTAGTTGAAAATTTCCAAATCTGGCCGAGATTTCGGATCTCCGTCCCCCCACGTCATCTAATCGAACGAGGAGACTAGGGGCTCCTCTCCCTCCTTACAGCGCCCTCCTTAACCCCCTCAACCCTTGTGGTGCCAGCAGCGAATGCCCCCCCCCCCCGCCGCACCCCGCACGGCGATCCGACTCGGTTGGAGGCGGCTGGCGGCGGTGTCCCTTGGCCTTTCACAGATCCGGCGGCGGTGTGTTGTCTCGGGTAGCGCAGTGTCGGGTGGTGAGGTGGCAGTGGCATGGCTGCTTGGCCACGGGACATCGCGCCAGCTGGTGGCGGTGCCCTCCCAGCCCAGATCTAGGCCCTTTTCGGACCCATCTTGGCCTGAGCAGGACATGTTGGGTTTTCCTGCATCGTCTCCAGCAAAAGGATGTGCGGCTCATGCCGGTGGTGGTAGAGACACCGACACGCTGACTGCAGCGAGGCGACGGGAGCTTCACGAGCCCTTTTTGGGCACGGCCGGGCCTAGGTTGCCTTGTTTGCTTCTGATGTTGCATCTGGTCAGTTACCGCCGAGGGCGGTGGAGATTGTCCGCTCCTGCGTGGCTGCTGACTCTACCGCTCCTCATTGATGGAGTGCGATGGATCGTCCGCGGTCATGGTTGGTCGAAGTGGGGGGAAATCTTTGTCGGCTTGACCGACACCGACGCAGTGATGCCTGTGGGCGCCACTGTTCCTTCCTTAAGGGTGTCGGGTATACCCCTTACCCCATGCCCCTTCGCGTACCAGGGGAAACCCTGGGACAAGTCCGGGAAGCATCGTCGTCGTCGTGTTCCTTCTTGAAGGTGTTGCTTGGTATGCTGCGTTCCGGAGTGCTAGGAGCGTGGTGAGAATTTTCTGGTTGTCACAACGGTTGCGGTTCATCATCGTTTTCACTGATCCGATGTGGTTGGCATTATTTTCTCTTTTGTTTCGTTTGGGCGTGCTTGTGCTGAGACCCCGACCATTGTATTCTATGGTTGATGTATTAATATATATAACAGGGCGAAAGCCTATTTTGAGCATTCGGTTAGTTCGATGAGCTTGGAGCTTAGATTACACAGTCCGGGCAAGTGAACAGAGATTAGATCTATACCCGTTGGGTTTCTATTTGATTTGATTTCTTGTAATTCTTCTTTGACTTGCTTGGAGTGTAGATTAATTACATAGTCCAACTATTTGTTGAAAAGAATGAACTAGTCTCGTCTCATATAGTTAAGACGGATGATATATTCATGCTCCCCACTATTTGGTTGCTTGTCTCAGGTTTCCTTAACATTACCATGCTCAATTCTATAACATGCTGTCCATTGCCAATTACTGCTTGCTTGGTCTATATTTGGTTCATAACCTAAGTATATATATATATCTAAACTGATCAAACAATTTGCCCAACTTCCCGCCGTTGTGATAAACTGATAGTTGATCCTACTGTCTTGCATCCAGGTCCGGGATGGTTGGGAGACTATTGAGAATAAGAAGAAGAAATCAGGGCAAACATTTGGGAGGGGACAATGGGCACCACAGACTTCATCCTCGAATGCTCCACCCAATACAACATGCCAAGCTTGAATGGCAATGGATCTCCGCGTCCTTCAGGAAAGAATTCGGCTCCTCAACTTGAATGGCAATGTTCATCTTTGGGAAAACGTAAGAAGTCAGATTTTGCATTTTGAGGCGATATCTGCTCCTCAACTCCTTGTAGATGTGATACTTGATTTGAATCTTTTTGGGATGTACCTACTTGGAAAGAAAGAAAAACTTCACAGTTGAAGTATCTTTATGATTCAACATGGAGAGGGACCGATATTTCATAGGTAATAGGAAATGTTTCATCGTATTAAAAAAATGTTCCCAACATTTTCAAAAAATGTATACATGTTTCAAGTATATGTTTGTGACACTTTAATAATTGTTCGTACAATCTAAATTAAAGTTGTTCTCATAATTTCAATTGAAATGTTTTATCTCGTTCCAAAAAATGTTTCAGCCATTTAAATGAAATAGCTACACATTAAAAAATATGTTCATGATTTTTTTTAAATTTCTTTATATATTTTTAAAAAAATTGTATAATTTAAGAAAAAGTTTCATACCATTAACAAATTCATTCATTCATATGTGTGTGTGTCATAGTTTGTGTGTGTTTGCGCGCGCGCTCGTGAAAGTTGGCTCTCTCGCATGTTGTACTAGCTTTCTACTGATTAAGATGGGGCTCGCATTCGGAATTGTGGCCAGACCTGGCCATGATGGAGTTGGCAGAAGAGATTGAAGAGGAAGGAGAGGGGACGGGAGGGGACCGGAGAGGGCGAGAGGACTAAGGTTTTGACTAGGTTTTGTTAGACGCGGGTGGAGTTTTTCAGGGGAGTGGTGGGAGGCGTGGGCCATAGCAGGCCGATACGATGTGGCGGCAGTGTCCAAGCCTCGCCATACCCGCCCCACATACGTCTAGTTATGGGTTTTCCGGACAGCCCAAACTGTTGGGCTGGTTGTGGGGCAGCTTTGAGCGCTTTAGTTGTAAATGCTCTTATTCCTTTTTTACGGGTAAATGCTCTTACGCCTTGTCTCTAACTTAAGGAGGTGGGCTCAGTTTAATAGACATAAAAAGGTATTATCACTTGGTTCGAAAAAAATCGATAGGAAAGAACATGTATATACAAAATATCAAAACCGTAATAATGATATTATGTACTGATCTAACTCGTATATATAGAATAGTGCAGCGGAGAAAGATTTGAAGTAGTGGGCAAGTGGTAAAGGCTTTTAAATCTATTATTCTTTTATAACTCTTACTATCTGTAAATTAAGGGAAACAAATGAATCCGCAAAAAAGGGAAACAAATAAATTTCCTACTTTCTAATTGTATAGTCTACTAAGCAGAGACATGAGCTGGAAATAAAGGGGATGTCTACTTTGGTCCCCAAGGATTAAATTGATTTCCATCCAGCTCAAAAGGAAAGGAAAGTGGCAGCTCCGCTCAGCACTAGAAGCAAGAGCAGAGCGAATCCTCACGATGTCTGGCAGTAGATGCAGCGGCGGGCCTCCCGGCAACGGAGAGAACCCCGGTGAGAGCCCCCCTCCTTGCTGCGGTTTGGAGATGTCTATGCTTCTTTGGCGATCCGCGCGATGGCTGGGGCTGGGGGCGAATCAATTGTTGCATCTGGTGATTCGTTTTTGCTCGATCCATCCATCGGGACAACGACTGATGAGGAGTGATTTGTGAATTAGGCATGATTATTTTATTATTATTATTGTTCTTAGGTTTTGGTTTGTTTGCTTTTAAGGGGATTCAGTTAGTTGAAAATTTTCAAATCTTGCCGAGATTTTGGATCTCCCTCTCCCATCTAACCGAGCGTGTCTACTAGGTGCTCCTCTCCCTCCTTACAGTGCCCTCCTTGACCCCCTCAACCCTTGTGGTGCCAGCAGTGAATGCCCCATCTCCCCCCTGCCGCACCCCGCACGGCGATCCGGCTCGGGTGGAGGCGGCTGGCGGCGGTGCCCCTTGGCCGTTCATGGATCCGGCGGCGGTGTGTCCTGTTGGGTAGCGCAGTGTCGGGTGTTGAGGTGGCAGTGGCGCGGCTGCTTGGCCGCGGGTTGGTGCAGCGTCTGGCGGCGGCGCCCTGCCGGCCTAGATCTAGGCCCTTTTGGGCCCCATTTGGGGCTGAGCAAGCTATTTGGATTTGCTTGCATCGTCTCCAGCAAAAGGAGGTGAGGATCATGCTGGTGGTGGTAGAGACACCGACACGCTGGCTACAGCGGGGTGACGGGAGCTTAATGAGCCCATTTTGGGGACGGCCGGACCTAGGTTGCCTGGTTTGCTTCTGATGTTGCATCTGTTTAGTTACCGCCGAGGTGGAGATTGTCCCCTCCCGCGTGGCTGCTGACTCTACCGCTCCTCATTGATGGAGTGCGATGGATCGTCCGGGGTCGTGGTTGGTTGGCAGTCGGGGGAAATCCTTGTCGGCTTGACCGAGACTGACGCAGTGATGCCCATGTGCGCCATCGTTCCTTCCTTAAGGGCGTTGGGTATACCCCCTTCGCGTACCAGGGGAAACCCTGGGACAAGTCCGGGCAGTGTCATCGTCGTCGTGTTCCTTCTTGAAGGTGCTGCTTGGTATGCTGCGTTCCGGAGTGCTAGGAGCATGGTGAGAATTTTTCGGTTGTCGCAACGGTTGCCGTTCATCATCATTTTCACTGATTCGATGTCGTTGGCATTATTTTCTCTTTTGTTTCGTTTGGGCGTGCTTGTGCTCAGACCCCAGCAATTGTATCATGTGGTTGATTTATTAATATATATAGCAGGGCGGAAGACTATTTTGAGCATTCGGTTAGTTCCATGAGCTTGGACCATAGATTACACAGTCCGAATGAGTGAACAGAGATTAGATATATACCCGATGGGTTTCTATTTGATTTGATTTCTTGGATTTCTTCTTTGACTTGCTTGGAGCGTTGATTCATTACATAGTCCAACTATGAAGGACTCTCATCTTTGTCGAAAAGTATGAACTAGTCTCATCTCATATAGTTAAGACCGATGATACATTCATGCTGCAAACTGTTTGGTTTCTTGTCTCAGGTTTTCCTTAACGTTACCATGCTCAATTCTATAACATGTTGTCCATTGCCAATTACTGCTTGCTTGGTCTATATTTGGTTCATAACCTAATTATATATATATACCAAAACTGATCAAACAATTTACCCAACTTGATGCAATTGTGATAAACTAATAACTGATCCTACAGTCCTGCATCCAGGTCCGGGGGTGGTTGGGAGACTATTGAGAACAAGAAGAAGAAATCAGGGCAAACATCTAGGAAGGGACAATGGGTACCACGGACTTCATCCTCGAATGCTCCACCCAATACAACATGCCAAACTTGAATGGCAATGGATCTTCACATCCTTCAGGAAACAATTCGACTCCTCAACTTGAATGGCAATGTTCATATTTGGGAACACGTAAGAAGTCAGAGTTTGCATTTTGAGGCGATATCTGCTCCTCAACTCCTTGTAGATGTGATACTTGATTTCCATCTTTCTTGGGATGTATCTATCTGGAAAGAAAAACTTCACACTTGAAGTATCGTTATGATTCAACATGGAGAGGAACCGATATTTCATATATAATATGGAATGTTTCATAGTATTAAAACAATGTTCCCAACATTTTCAAAAAATGTATAGAAGTTTCAAGTATATGTTTGTGACACTTTAATAATTGTTCGTACTATCTAAAATAAAGTTGTTCTCATAATTTCAATTGAAATGTTTTATCTCATTCCAAAAAAATGTTTCAGCCATTTAAATGAAATATTTACACATTAAAAAATATGTTCATGAATTTTTGAAATTGCTTTATAAAAGTTTTGAAAAATTGTATAATTTAAGAAAAAGTTTCGTACCATTAACAAATTCACTCATTCATATGTGTGTCATAGTTTGTGTGTGTGTGCGCGCGCGCTCGTGAAAGTTGGCTCTCTCGCATGTTGTACTAGCTTTCTACATATTAAGATGGGGCTTGCATTCGGAATTGTGGCCGGACCTGGCCATGATGGAGTAAGCAGAAGAGATTGAAGAGTTAGGAGAGGGGACGGGAGGGGACCTGAGAGGGCGAGAGGACTAAGGTTTTGACTAGGTTTTGTTAGACGCGGGTGGAGTTTTTTAGGGGAGTGGTGGGAGGCGTGGGCCATAGCAGGCCGATACGACGTGGCGGCAGTGTCCAAGCCTCGCCATACCCGCCCCACATACGTCAAGTTATGGGTTTTCCGGACAGCCCAAACGGTTGGGCTGGTTGTGGGGCAGTTTTGAGGGCTTTAGTTGTAAATTCTCTTATTCCTTTTTTACTGGTAAATGCTCTTACGCCTTGTCTCTAACTTAAGGTGGTGGAGTCGGTTTAATAAACATAAAAAGGTATTATCACTTGGTTCGAAAAAATCGATAGGAAAGAACATGTATATACAAAATACCAAAACCGTAATGATGATATTATGTATTGATCTAACTCGTATATATAGAATAGTGCAGGGGAGAAAGATTTGAAGTAGTGGGCAGGTGGTAAAGGCTTTTAAATCTATTATTCTTTTATAACTCTTACTATCTGTAAATTAAGGGAAACAAATGAATCCGCAAAAAAGGGAAACACATAAATTTCCTTCTTTCTAATTGTATAGTCTACAAAGTAGAGACATGAGCTGGAAATAAAGGGGATGTCTACTTTGGTCGCCAGGGATTAAAGTGATTTCCATCCAGCTCAAAAGGAAAGGAAAGTGGCAGCTCCTCTCAACACTAGAAGCAAGAGTAGAGCGAATCCTCACGATGTCTGGCAGTAGATGCAGCGGCGGGCCTCCCGGCAACGGAGAGAACCCCGGTGAGAGCCCCCCTCCTTGCCGCGGTTCGGAGATGTCCATGCTTCTTTGGCGATCCGCGCGATGGCTGGGGCTAGGGGCGAATCAATTGTTGCATCTGGTGATTTGTTTTTGCTCGATCCATCCATCGGGACAACGACTGATGAGGAGTGATTTCTGAATTAGGCATGATTATTTTATTATTATTATTGTTATTAGGTTTTGGTTTGTTTGCTTTTATGGGGATTCAGTTAGTTGAAAATTTTCAAATCTGGCCGAGATTTCGGATCTCCCTCCCCCCACGTCATCTAACCGAGCGTGGCGACTAGGGGCTCCTCTCCCTCCTTACAGCGCCCCCGTTAACCCCCTCAACCCTTGTGGTGCCAATGGCGAATGCCCCAACCCCCCCCTACCGCACACCACACGGCGATCCGGCTCGGGTGGAGGCGGCTTACGGCGGTGCCCCTTAGCCGTTCATGGATCCGGCGGCGGTGTGTTCTCTCGGGTAGCGCAGTGTCGGGTGTTGAGGTGGCAGTGGCGCGGTTGCTTGGCCGCGGGGCGGCTGGCGGCGGCGCCCTCTTGGCCCCGATCTAGGCCCTTTTGGGCCCCATTTGGGCTGAGCAGGCTATTTGGGTTTGCCTGCATCGTCTCCAGCAAAAGGAGGTGCGGATCATGCTGGTGGTGGTAGAGACACCGACACGCTGGCTACAGCTGGGCGACGGGTGCTTAATGAGCCCATTTTGGGGACGACCGGGCCTAGGTTGCCTGGTTTGCTTCTGATGTTGCATTTGTTTAGTTACCGCCGAGGTGGAGATTGTCCCCTTCCGCGTGGCTGCTGACTCTACCGCTCCTCATTGATGGAGTGCGATGGATCGTCCGGGGTCGTGGTTGGTTGGCAGTCGGGGGAAATCTTTGTCGGCTTGACCGAGACTGACGCAATGATGCCCATGTGCGCCATCGTACCTTCCTTAAGGGTGTTGGGTATACCCCCTTCGCGTACCAGGGGAAACCCTGGGACAAGTCCGGGCAGTGTCGTCGTCGTGTTCCTTCTTGAAGGTTCTGCTTGGTATGCTGCGTTCCGGAGTGCTAGGAGCATGGTTAGAATTTTTCGGTTGTCGCAACGGTTGCGGTTCATCATCGTTTTCACTGATCCGATGTCGTTGGCATTATTCTCTCTTTTGTTTCGTTTGGGTGTGCTTGTGCTGAGACCCCAGCAATTGTATCGTGTGGTTGATATATTAATGTATACAGCAGGGCGGAAGACTATTATTAGCATTCGGTTAGTTCCATGAGCTAGGAGCTTAGATTACACAGTCCGAGTGAGTGAACAGAGATTAGATATATACCCGTTGGGTTTCTATTTGATTTGATTTCTTGGATTTCTTCTTTGACTTGCTTGGAGCGTAGATTAATTACATAGTCCAACTATGAAGGACTCTCATCTTTGTTGAAAAGTATGAACTAGTCTCATCTCATATAGTTAAGACCGATGACACATTCATGCTGCCAACTGTTTGGTTGCTTGTCTCAGGTTTTCCTTAACGTTACCATGCTCAATTCTATAACATGTTGTCCATTGCCAATTACTGCTTGCTTGGTCTATATTTGGTTCATAACCTAATTGTATATATACCAAAACTGATCAAACAATTTTCCCAACTTGATGCAATTGTGATAAACTGATAACTGATCCTACAGTCCTGCATCCAGGTCCGGGGGTGGTTGGGAGACTATTGAGAATAAGAAGAAGAAATCAGGGCAAACATCTAGGAGGGGACAATGGGCACCACGGACTTCATCCTTGAATGCTCCACCCAATACAACATGCCAAACTTTAATGGCAATGGATCTTCACATCCTTCAGGAAACAATTCGACTCCTCAACTTGAATGGCAATGTTCATCTTTGGGAACACGTAAGAAGTCAGAGTTTGCATTTTGAGGCGATATCTGCTCCTCAACTCCTTGTAGATTTGATACTTGATTTCCATCTTTCTTGGGATGTATCTATCTGGAAAGAAAAACTTCACACTTGAAGTATCGTTATGATTCAACATGGAGAGGGACCGATATTTCATATATAATATGGAATGTTTCATAGTATTAAAACAATGTTCCCAACATTTTCAAAAATGTATAGAAGTTTCAAGTATATGTTTGTGACACTTTAATAATTGTTCGTACAATCTAAAATAAAGTTGTTCTCATAATTTCAATTGAAATGTTTTATCTCATTCCAAAAAAATGTTTCAGCCATTTAAATGAAATATTTACACAGTAAAAAATATGTTCATGAATTTTTGAAATTGCTTTATAAAAGTTTTGAAAAATTGTATAATTTAAGAAAAAGTTTCGTACCATTAACAAATTCACTCATTCGTATGTGTGTGTCATAGTTTGTGTGTGTGTCTGCGCGCGCTCGTGAAAGTTGGCTCTCTCGCATGTTGTACTATCTTTCTACTGATTAAGATGGGGCTCGCTGTTGGAGTTGTGGCCGGACCTGGCCATGATGGAGTAGGCACAAGAGATTGAAGAGGAAGGAGAGGGGATGGGAGCGGGCCGGAGAGGGCGAGACGACTAAGGTTTTGACTAGGTTTTGTTCGACATAGGTGGAGTTTTTTAGGGGGAGTGTGGGTGACCTGGGCCATAGCAGGCCGATAGGACGTGGCGGCAGTGTCCAAGCCTCGCCATACCCGCCCCACATACGTCTAGATATGGGTTTTCCGGATAGCCCAAACGGTTGGGCTGGTTGTGGGGCGGCTTTGAGGGCTCTAGTTGTAAATGCTCTGATTCCTTTTTTACGGGTAAATGCTCTTACTCCTTATCTATAACTTGGGTCGGTTTAATAAACATTAAAAGGTGTTATCACGTGGTTCAAAAAAATTCAATAGGAAAGAACATGCATATACAAAATATCGAAACCGTAATAATAATATTATGTATTGATCTGACCTGTATATATAGAATAGTGCAGGGGGGGATTTGAAGTAGAGGGCAAGTGGTAAAGGCTTTTAAATCTATTATTCTTTTATAACTCTTACTATCTGTAAATTAAGGGAAACAAATGAATCCGCAAAAAAGGGAAACACATAAATTTCCTTCTTTCTAATTGTATAGTCTACAAAGTAGAGACATGAGCTGGAAATAAAGGGGATGTCTACTTTGGTTGCCAGGGATTAAAGTAATTTCCATCCAGCTCAAAAGGAAAGGAAAGTGGCAGCTCCGCTCAACACTAGAAGCAAGAGTAGAGCGAATCCTCACGATGTCTGGCAGTAGACGCAGCGGCGGGCCTCCCGGCAACGGAGAGAACCCCGGTGAGAGCCCCCCTCCTTGCCGCGGTTCGGAGATGTCCATGCTTCTTTGGCGATCCGCGCGATGGCTGGGGTAGGGGCGAATCAATTGTTGCATCTGGTGATTTGTTTTTGCTCGATCCATCCATCGGGACAACGACTGATGAGGAGTGATTTCTGAATTAGGCATGATTATTTTATTATTATTATTATTGTTATTAGGTTTTGGTTTGTTTGCTTTTATGGGGATTCAGTTAGTTCAAAATTTTCAAATCTGGCCGAGATTTCGGATCTCCCTCCCCCCACGTCATCTAACCGAGCGTGGCGACTAGGGGCTCCTCTCCCTCCTTACAGCGCCCCCGTTAACCCCCTCAACCCTTGTGGTGCCAACGGCGAATGCCCCAACCCCCCCCCCTACCGCACCCCGCACGGCGATCCAGCTCGGGTGGAGGCGCCTTACGGCGGTGCCCCTTAGCCGTTCATGGATCCGGCGGCGGTGTGTTCTCTCGGGTAGCGCAGTGTCGGGTGTTGAGGTGGCAGTGGCGCGGTTGCTTGGCCGCGGGGCGGCTGGCGGCGACGCCCTCTTGGCCCCGATCTAGGCCCTTTTGGGCCCCATTTGGGCTGAGCAGGCTATTTGGGTTTGCCTGCATCGTCTCCAGCAAAAGGAGGTGCGGATCATGCTGGTGGTGGTAGAGACACCGACACGCTGGCTACAGCTGGGCGACGGGTGCTTAATGAGCCCATTTTGGGGACGACCGGGCCTAGGTTGCCTGGTTTGCTTCTGATGTTGCATCTGTTTAGTTACCGCCGAGGTGGAGATTGTCCCCTTCCGCGTGGCTGCTGACTCTACCGCTCCTCATTGATGGAGTGCGATGGATCGTCCGGGGTCGTGGTTGGTTGGCAGTCGGGGGAAATCTTTGTCGGCTTGACCGAGACTGACGCAATGATGCCCATGTGCGCCATCGTACCTTCCTTAAGGGTGTTGGGTATACCCCCTTCGCGTACCAGGGGAAACCCTGGGACAAGTCCGGGCAGTGTCGTCGTCGTGTTCCTTCTTGAAGGTTCTGCTTGGTATGCTGCGTTCCGGAGTGCTAGGAGCATGGTGAGAATTTTTCGGTTGTCGCAACGGTTGCGGTTCATCATCGTTTTCACTGATCCGATGTCGTTGGCATTATTCTCTCTTTTGTTTCGTTTGGGCGTGCTTGTGCTGAGACCCCAGCAATTGTATCGTGTGGTTGATATATTAATGTATACAGCAGGGCGGAAGACTATTTTTAGCATTCGGTTAGTTCCATGAGCTAGGAGCTTAGATTACACAGTCCGAGTGAGTGAACAGAGATTAGATATATACCCGTTGGGTTTCTATTTGATTTGATTTCTTGGATTTCTTCTTTGACTTGCTTGGAGCGTAGATTAATTACATAGTCCAACTATGAAGGACTCTCATCTTTGTTGAAAAGTATGAACTAGTCTCATCTCATATAGTTAAGACCGATGATACATTCATGCTGCCAACTGTTTGGTTGCTTGTCTCAGGTTTTCCTTAACGTTACCATGCTCAATTCTATAACATGTTGTCCATTGCCAATTACTGCTTGCTTGGTCTATATTTGGTTCATAACCTAATTGTATATATACCAAAACTGATCAAACAATTTTCCCAACTTGATGCAATTGTGATAAACTAATAACTGATCCTACAGTCCTGCATCCAGGTCCGGGGGTGGTTGGGAGACTATTGAGAACAAGAAGAAGAAATCAGGGCAAACATCTAGGAAGGGACAATGGGTACCACGGACTTCATCCTCGAATGCTCCACCCAATACAACATGCCAAACTTGAATGGCAATGGATCTTCACATCCTTCAGGAAACAATTTGACTCCTCAACTTGAATGGCAATGTTCATCTTTGGGAACACGTAAGAAGTCAGAGTTTGCATTTTGAGGCGATATCTGCTCCTCAACTCCTTGTAGATGTGATACTTGATTTCCATCTTTCTTGGGATGTATCTATCTGGAAAGAAAAACTTCACACTTGAAGTATCGTCATGATTCAACATGGAGAGGGACCGATATTTCATATATAATATGGAATGTTTCATAGTATTAAAACAATGTTCCCAACATTTTCAAAAAATGCATAGAAGTTTCAAGTATATGTTTGTGACACTTTAATAATTGTTCGTACAATCTAAAATAAAGTTGTTCTCATAATTTCAATTGAAATGTTTTATCTCATTCCAAAAAAATGTTTCAGCCATCTAAATGAAATATTTACACAGTAAAAAATATGTTCATGAATTTTTGAAATTGCTTTATAAAAGTTTTGAAAAATTGTATAATTTAAGAAAAAGTTTCGTACCATTAACAAATTCACTCATTCGTATGTGTGTGTCATAGTTTGTGTGTGTGTCTGCGCGCGCTCGTGAAAGTTGGCTCTCTCGCATGTTGTACTATCTTTCTACTGATTAAGATGGGGCTCGCTGTTGGAGTTGTGGCCGGACCTGGCCATGATGGAGTAGGCACAAGAGATTGAAGAGGAAGGAGAGGGGATGGGAGCGGGCCGGAGAGGGCGAGACGACTAAGGTTTTGACTAGGTTTTGTTCGACATAGGTGGAGTTTTTTAGGGGGAGTGTGGGTGACCTGGGCCATAGCAGGCCGATAGGACGTGGCGGCAGTGTCCAAGCCTCGCCATACCCGCCCCACATACGTCTAGATATGGGTTTTCCGGATAGCCCAAACGGTTGGGCTGGTTGTGGGGCGGCTTTGAGGGCTCTAGTTGTAAATGCTCTGATTCCTTTTTTACGGGTAAATGCTCTTACTCCTTATCTATAACTTGGGTCGGTTTAATAAACATTAAAAGGTGTTATCACGTGGTTCAAAAAAATTCAATAGGAAAGAACATGCATATACAAAATATCGAAACCGTAATAATAATATTATGTATTGATCTGACCTGTATATATAGAATAGTGCAGGGGGGGATTTGAAGTAGAGGGCAAGTGGTAAAGGCTTTTAAATCTATTATTCTTTTATAACTCTTACTATCTGTAAATTAAGGGAAACAAATGAATCCGCAAAAAAGGGAAACACATAAATTTCCTTCTTTCTAATTGTATAGTCTACAAAGTAGAGACATGAGCTGGAAATAAAGGGGATGTCTACTTTGGTTGCCAGGGATTAAAGTAATTTCCATCCAGCTCAAAAGGAAAGGAAAGTGGCAGCTCCGCTCAACACTAGAAGCAAGAGTAGAGCGAATCCTCACGATGTCTGGCAGTAGACGCAGCGGCGGGCCTCCCGGCAACGGAGAGAACCCCGGTGAGAGCCCCCCTCCTTGCCGCGGTTCGGAGATGTCCATGCTTCTTTGGCGATCCGCGCGATGGCTGGGGTAGGGGCAAATCAATTGTTGCATCTGGTGATTTGTTTTTGCTCGATCCATCCATCGGGACAACGACTGATGAGGAGTGATTTCTGAATTAGGCATGATTATTTTATTATTATTATTATTGTTATTAGGTTTTGGTTTGTTTGCTTTTATGGGGATTCAGTTAGTTCAAAATTTTCAAATCTGGCCGAGATTTCGGATCTCCCTCCCCCCACGTCATCTAACCGAGCGTGGCGACTAGGGGCTCCTCTCCCTCCTTACAGCGCCCCCGTTAACCCCCTCAACCCTTGTGGTGCCAACGGCGAATGCCCCAACCCCCCCCCCCTACCGCACCCCGCACGGCGATCCAGCTCGGGTGGAGGCGCCTTACGGCGGTGCCCCTTAGCCGTTCATGGATCCGGCGGCGGTGTGTTCTCTCGGGTAGCGCAGTGTCGGGTGTTGAGGTGGCAGTGGCGCGGTTGCTTGGCCGCGGGGCGGCTGGCGGCGACGCCCTCTTGGCCCCGATCTAGGCCCTTTTGGGCCCCATTTGGGCTGAGCAGGCTATTTGGGTTTGCCTGCATCGTCTCCAGCAAAAGGAGGTGCGGATCATGCTGGTGGTGGTAGAGACACCGACACGCTGGCTACAGCTGGGCGACGGGTGCTTAATGAGCCCATTTTGGGGACGACCGGGCCTAGGTTGCCTGGTTTGCTTCTGATGTTGCATCTGTTTAGTTACCGCCGAGGTGGAGATTGTCCCCTTCCGCGTGGCTGCTGACTCTACCGCTCCTCATTGATGGAGTGCGATGGATCGTCCGGGGTCGTGGTTGGTTGGCAGTCGGGGGAAATCTTTGTCGGCTTGACCGAGACTGACGCAATGATGCCCATGTGCGCCATCGTACCTTCCTTAAGGGTGTTGGGTATACCCCCTTCGCGTACCAGGGGAAACCCTGGGACAAGTCCGGGCAGTGTCGTCGTCGTGTTCCTTCTTGAAGGTTCTGCTTGGTATGCTGCGTTCCGGAGTGCTAGGAGCATGGTGAGAATTTTTCGGTTGTCGCAACGGTTGCGGTTCATCATCGTTTTCACTGATCCGATGTCGTTGGCATTATTCTCTCTTTTGTTTCGTTTGGGCGTGCTTGTGCTGAGACCCCAGCAATTGTATCGTGTGGTTGATATATTAATGTATACAGCAGGGCGGAAGACTATTTTTAGCATTCGGTTAGTTCCATGAGCTAGGAGCTTAGATTACACAGTCCGAGTGAGTGAACAGAGATTAGATATATACCCGTTGGGTTTCTATTTGATTTGATTTCTTGGATTTCTTCTTTGACTTGCTTGGAGCGTAGATTAATTACATAGTCCAACTATGAAGGACTCTCATCTTTGTTGAAAAGTATGAACTAGTCTCATCTCATATAGTTAAGACCGATGATACATTCATGCTGCCAACTGTTTGGTTGCTTGTCTCAGGTTTTCCTTAACGTTACCATGCTCAATTCTATAACATGTTGTCCATTGCCAATTACTGCTTGCTTGGTCTATATTTGGTTCATAACCTAATTGTATATATACCAAAACTGATCAAACAATTTTCCCAACTTGATGCAATTGTGATAAACTGATAACTGATCCTACAGTCCTGCATCCAGGTCCGGGGGTGGTTGGGAGACTATTGAGAATAAGAAGAAGAAATCAGGGCAAACATCTAGGAGGGACAATGGGCACCACGGACTTCATCCTCGAATGCTCCACCCAATACAACATGCCAAACTTGAATGGCAATGGATCTTCACATCCTTCAGGAAACAATTTGACTCCTCAACTTGAATGGCAATGTTCATCTTTGGGAACACGTAAGAAGTCAGAGTTTGCATTTTGAGGCGATATCTGCTCCTCAACTCCTTGTAGATGTGATACTTGATTTCCATCTTTCTTGGGATGTATCTATCTGGAAAGAAAAACTTCACACTTGAAGTATCGTCATGATTCAACATGGAGAGGGACCGATATTTCATATATAATATGGAATGTTTCATAGTATTAAAACAATGTTCCCAACATTTTCAAAAAATGCATAGAAGTTTCAAGTATATGTTTGTGACACTTTAATAATTGTTCGTACAATCTAAAATAAAGTTGTTCTCATAATTTCAATTGAAATGTTTTATCTCATTCCAAAAAAATGTTTCAGCCATTTAAATGAAATATTTACACAGTAAAAAATATGTTCATGAATTTTTGAAATTGCTTTATAAAAGTTTTGAAAAATTGTATAATTTAAGAAAAAGTTTGGTACCATTAACAAATTCACTCATTCGTATGTGTGTGTCATAGTTTGTGTGTGTGTCTGCGCGCGCTCGTGAAAGTTGGCTCTCTCGCATGTTGTACTAGCTTTCTACTGATTAAGATGGGGCTCGCTGTTGGAGTTGTGGCCGGACCTGGCCATGATGGAGTAGGCACAAGAGATTGAAGAGGAAGGAGAGGGGATGGGAGCGGGCCGGAGAGGGCGAGACGACTAAGGTTTTGACTAGGTTTTGTTCGACATAGGTGGAGTTTTTTAGGGGGAGTGTGGGTGACCTGGGCCATAGCAGGCCGATAGGACGTGGCGGCAGTGTCCAAGCCTCGCCATACCCGCCCCACATACGTCTAGATATGGGTTTTCCGGATAGCCCAAACGGTTGGGCTGGTTGTGGGGCGGCTTTGAGGGCTCTAGTTGTAAATGCTCTGATTCCTTTTTTTACGGGTAAATGCTCTTACTCCTTATCTATAACTTGGGTCGGTTTAATAAACATTAAAAGGTGTTATCACGTGGTTCAAAAAAATTCAATAGGAAAGAACATGCATATACAAAATATCGAAACCATAATAATAATATTATGTATTGATCTGACCTGTATATATAGAATAGTGCAGGGGGGGATTTGAAGTAGAGGGCAAGTGGTAAAGGCTTTTAAATCTATTATTCTTTTATAACTCTTACTATCTGTAAATTAAGGGAAACAAATGAATCCGCAAAAAAGGGAAACACATAAATTTCCTTCTTTCTAATTGTATAGTCTACAAAGTAGAGACATGAGCTGGAAATAAAGGGGATGTCTACTTTGGTTGCCAGGGATTAAAGTAATTTCCATCCAGCTCAAAAGGAAAGGAAAGTGGCAGCTCCGCTCAACACTAGAAGCAAGAGTAGAGCGAATCCTCACGATGTCTGGCAGTAGACGCAGCGGCGGGCCTCCCGGCAACGGAGAGAACCCCGGTGAGAGCCCCCCTCCTTGCTGCGGTTCGGAGATGTCCATGCTTCTTTGGCGATCCGCGCGATGGTTGGGGTAGGGGCGAATCAATTGTTGCATCTGGTGATTTGTTTTTGCTCGATCCATCCATCGGGACAACGACTGATGAGGAGTGATTTCTGAATTAGGCATGATTATTTTATTATTATTATTATTGTTATTAGGTTTTGGTTTGTTTGCTTTTATGGGGATTCAGTTAGTTCAAAATTTTCAAATCTGGCCGAGATTTCGGATCTCCCTCCCCCCACGTCATCTAACCGAGCGTGGCGACTAGGGGCTCCTCTCCCTCCTTACAGCGCCCCCGTTAACCCCCTCAACCCTTGTGGTGCCAACGGCGAATGCCCCAACCCCCCCCCCCCCTACCGCACCCCGCACGGCGATCCAGCTCGGGTGGAGGCGCCTTACGGCGGTGCCCCTTAGCCGTTCATGGATGCGGCAGCGGTGTGTTCTCTCGGGTAGCGCAGTGTCGGGTGTTGAGGTGGCAGTGGCGCGGTTGCTTGGCCGCGGGGTGGCTGGCGGCGACGCCCTCTTGGCCCCGATCTAGGCCCTTTTGGGCCCCATTTGGGCTGAGCAGGCTATTTGGGTTTGCCTGCATCGTCTCCAGCAAAAGGAGGTGCGGATCATGCTGGTGGTGGTAGAGACACCGACACGCTGGCTACAGCTGGGCGACGGGTGCTTAATAAGCCCATTTTGGGGACGACCGGGCCTAGGTAGCCTGGTTTGCTTCTGATGTTGCATCTGTTTAGTTACCGCCGAGGTGGAGATTGTCCCCTTCCGCGTGGCTGTTGACTCTACCGCTCCTCATTGATGGAGTGCGATGGATCGTCCGGGGTCGTGGTTGGTTGGCAGTCGGGGGAAATCTTTGTCGGCTTGACCGAGACTGACGCAATGATGCCCATGTGCGCCATCGTACCTTCCTTAAGGGTGTTGGGTATACCCCCTTCGCGTACCAGGGGAAACCCTGGGACAAGTCCGGGCAGTGTCGTCGTCGTGTTCCTTCTTGAAGGTTCTGCTTGGTATGCTGCGTTCCGGAGTGCTAGGAGCATGGTGAGAATTTTTCGGTTGTCGCAACGGTTGCGGTTCATCATCGTTTTCACTGATCCGATGTCGTTGGCATTATTCTCTCTTTTGTTTCGTTTGGGCGTGCTTGTGCTGAGACCCCAGCAATTGTATCGTGTGGTTGATATATTAATGTATACAGCAGGGCGGAAGACTATTTTTAGCATTCGGTTAGTTCCATGAGCTAGGAGCTTAGATTACACAGTCCGAGTGAGTGAACAGAGATTAGATATATACCCGTTGGGTTTCTATTTGATTTGATTTCTTGGATTTCTTCTTTGACTTGCTTGGAGCGTAGATTAATTACATAGTCCAACTATGAAGGACTCTCATCTTTGTTGAAAAGTATGAACTAGTCTCATCTCATATAGTTTAGACCGATGATACATTCATGCTGCCAACTGTTTGGTTGCTTGTCTCAGGTTTTCCTTAACGTTACCATGCTCAATTCTATAACATGTTGTCCATTGCCAATTACTGCTTGCTTGGTCTATATTTGGTTCATAACCTAATTGTATATATACCAAAACTGATCAAACAATTTTCCCAACTTGATGCAATTGTGATAAACTGATAACTGATCCTACAGTCCTGCATCTAGGCCCGGGGGTGGTTGGGAGACTATTGAGAATAAGAAGAAGAAATCATGACAAACATCTAGGAGGAGACAATGGGCACCACGGACTTCATCCTTGAATGCTCCACCCAATACAACATGCCAAACTTGAATGACAATGGATCTTCACATCCTTCAGGAAACAATTTGACTCCTCAACTTGAATGGCAATGTTCATCTTTGGGAATACGTAAGAAGTCAGAGTTTGCATTTTGAGGCGATATCTGCTCCTCAACTCCTTGTAGATGTGATACTTGATTTCCATCTTTCTTGGGATGTATCTATCTGGAAAGAAAAACTTCACACTTGAAGTATCGTCATGATTCAACATGGAGAGGGACCGATATTTCATATATAATATGGAATGTTTCATAGTATTAAAACAATGTTCCCAACATTTTCAAAAAATGCATAGAAGTTTCAAGTATATGTTTGTGACACTTTAATAATTGTTCGTACAATCTAAAATAAAGTTGTTCTCATAATTTCAATTGAAATGTTTTATCTCATTCCAAAAAAATGTTTCAGCCATTTAAATGAAATATTTACACAGTAAAAAATATGTTCATGAATTTTTGAAATTGCTTTATAAAAGTTTTGAAAAATTGTATAATTTAAGAAAAAGTTTCGTACCATTAACAAATTCACTCATTCGTATGTGTGTGTCATAGTTTGTGTGTGTGTCTGCGCGCGCTCGTGAAAGTTGGCTCTCTCGCATGTTGTACTA
This sequence comes from Triticum aestivum, assembly GCF_018294505.1. Classification (NCBI taxonomy): domain Eukaryota; kingdom Viridiplantae; phylum Streptophyta; class Magnoliopsida; order Poales; family Poaceae; genus Triticum; species Triticum aestivum. The sequence goes on from NC_057812.1 coordinate 33,088,287, forward strand.
GCTTTCTACTGATTAAGATGGGGCTCGCTGTTGGAGTTGTGGCCGGACCTGGCCATGATGGAGTAGGCACAAGAGATTGAAGAGGAAGGAGAGGGGATGGGAGCGGGCCGGAGAGGGCGAGACGACTAAGGTTTTGACTAGGTTTTGTTCGACATAGGTGGAGTTTTTTAGGGGGAGTGTGGGCGACCTGGGCCATAGCAGGCCGATAGGACGTGGCGGCAGTGTCCAAGCCTCGCCATACCCGCCCCACATACGTCTAGATATGGGTTTTCCGGATAGCCCAAACGGTTGGGCTGGTTGTGGGGCGGCTTTGAGGGCTCTAGTTGTAAATGCTCTGATTCCTTTTTTACGGGTAAATGCTCTTACTCCTTATCTATAACTTGGGTCGGTTTAATAAACATTAAAAGGTATTATCACGTGGTTCAAAAAAATTCAATAGGAAAGAACATGCATATACAAAATATCGAAACCGTAATAATAATATTATGTATTGATCCGACCTGTATATATAGAATAGTGCAGGGGGGGATTTGAAGTAGAGGGCAAGTGGTAAAGGCTTTTAAATCTATTATTCTTTTATAACTCTTACTATCTGTAAATTAAGGGAAACAAATGAATCCGCAAAAAAGGGAAACACATAAATTTCCTTCTTTCTAATTGTATAGTCTACAAAGTAGAGACATGAGCTGGAAATAAAGGGGATGTCTACTTTGGTTGCCAGGGATTAAAGTAATTTCCATCCAGCTCAACAGGAAAGGAAAGTGGCAGCTCCGCTCAACACTAGAAGCAAGAGTAGAGCGAATCCTCACGATGTCTGGCAGTAGACGCAGCGGCGGGCCTCCCGGCAACGGAGAGAACCCCGGTGAGAGCCCCCCTCCTTGCCGCGGTTTGGAGATGTCCATGCTTCTTTGGCGATCCGCGCGATGGCTGGGGTAGGGGCGAATCAATTGTTGCATCTGGTGATTTGTTTTTGCTCGATCCATCCATCGGGACAACGACTGATGAGGAGTGATTTCTGAATTAGGAATGATTATTTTATTATTATTATTATTGTTATTAGGTTTTGGTTTGTTTGCTTTTATGGGGATTCAGTTAGTTCAAAATTTTCAAATCTGGCCGAGATTTCGGATCTCCCTCCCCCCACGTCATCTAACCGAGCGTGGCGACTAGGGGCTCCTCTCCCTCCTTACAACGCCCCCGTTAACCCCCTCAACCCTTGTGGTGCCAACGGCGAATGCCCCAACCCCCCCCCCCCCCCGTACCGCACCCCGCACGGCGATCCGGCTCGGGTGGAGGCGCCTTACGGCGGTGCCCCTTAGCCGTTCATGGATCCGGCGGCGGTGTGTTCTCTCGGGTAGCGCAGTGTCGGGTGTTGAGGTGGCAGTGGCGCGGTTGCTTGGCCGCGGGGCGGCTGGCGGCGGCGCCCTCTCGGCCCCGATCTAGGCCCTTTTGGGCCCCATTTGGGCTGAGCAGGCTATTTGGGTTTGCCTGCATCGTCTCCAGCAAAAGGAGGTGCGGATCATGCTGGTGGTGGTAGAGACACCGACACGCTGGCTACAGCTGGGCGACGGGTGCTTAATGAGCCCATTTTGGGGACGACCGGGCCTAGGTTGCCTGGTTTGCTTCTGATGTTGCATATGTTTAGTTACCGCCGAGGTGGAGATTGTCCCCTTCCGCGTGGCTGCTGACTCTACCGCTCCTCATTGATGGAGTGCGATGGATCGTCCGGGGTCGTGGTTGGTTGGCAGTCGGGGGAAATCTTTGTCGGCTTTACCGAGACTGACGCAATGATGCCCATGTGCGCCATCGTACCTTCCTTAAGGGTGTTGGGTATACCCCCTTCGCGTACCAGGGGAAACCCTGGGACAAGTCCGGGCATTGTCGTTGTCGTGTTCCTTCTTGAAGGTTCTGCTTGGTATGTTGCGTTCCGGAGTGCTAGGAGCATGGTGAGAATTTTTCGGTTGTCGCAACGGTTGCGGTTCATCATCGTTTTCACTGATCCGATGTCGTTGGCATTATTCTCTCTTTTGTTTCGTTTGGGCGTGCTTGTGCTGAGACCCCAGCAATTGTATCGTGTGGTTGATATATTAATGTATACAGCAGGGCGGAAGACTATTTTTAGCATTCGGTTAGTTCCATGAGCTAGGAGCTTAGATTACACAGTCCGAGTGAGTGAACAGAGATTAGATATACACCCGTTGGGTTTCTATTTGATTTGATTTCTTGGATTTCTTCTTTGACTTGCTTTGAGCGTAGATTAATTACATAGTCCAACTATGAAGGACTCTCATCTTTGTTGAAAAGTATGAACTAGTCTCATCTCATATAGTTAAGACCGATGATACATTCATGCTGCCAACTGTTTGGTTGCTTGTCTCAGGTTTTCCTTAACGTTACCATGCTCAATTCTATAACATGTTGTCCATTGCCAATTACTGCTTGCTTGGTCTATATTTGGTTCATAACCTAATTGTATATATACCAAAACTGATCAAACAATTTTCCCAACTTGATGCAATTGTGATAAACTGATAACTGATCCTACAGTCCTGCATCTAGGCCCGGGGGTGGTTGGGAGACTATTGAGAATAAGAATAAGAAATCATGACAAACATCTAGGAGGGGACAATGGGCACCACGGACTTCATCCTTGAATGCTCCACCCAATACAACATGCCAAACTTGAATGGCAATGGATCTTCACATCCTTCAGGAAACAATTTGACTCCTCAACTTGAATGGCAATGTTCATCTTTGGGAACACGTAAGAAGTTAGAGTTTGCATTTTGAGGCGATATCTGCTCCTCAACTCCTTGTAGATGTGATACTTGATTTCCATCTTTCTTGGGATGTATCTATCTGGAAAGAAAAACTTCACACTTGAAGTATCGTTATGATTCAACATGGAGAGGGACCGATATTTCATATATAATATGGAATGTTTCATAGTATTAAAAACAATGTTCCCAACATTTTCAAAAAATGTATAGAAGTTTCAAGTATATGTTTGTGACACTTTAATAATTGTTCGTACAATCTAAAATAAAGTTGTTCTCATAATTTCAATTGAAATGTTTTATCTCATTCCAAAAAAATGTTTCAGCCATTTAAATGAAATATTTACACATTAAAAAATATGTTCATGAATTTTTTAAATTGCTTTATAAAAGTTTTGAAAAATTGTATAATTTAAGAAAAAGTTTCGTACCATCAACGAATTCACTCATTCGTATGTGTGTGTCATAGTTTGTGTGTGTGTCTGCGCGCGCTCTTGAAAGTTGGCTCTCTCGCATGTTGTACTAGCTTTCTACTGATTAAGATGGGGCTCGCTGTTGGAGTTGTGGCCGGACCTGGCCATGATGGAGTAGGCACAAGAGATTGAAGAGGAAGGAGAGGGGATGGGAGCGGGCCGGAGAGGGCGAGACGACTAAGGTTTTGACTAGGTTTTGTTCGACGTAGGTGGAGTTTTTTAGGGGGAGTGTGGGTGACCTGGGCCATAGCAGGCCGATACGACGTGGCGGCAGTGTCCAAGCCTCGCCATACCCGCCCCACATACGTCTAGATATGGGTTTTCCGGATAGCCCAAACGGTTGGGCTGGTTGTGGGGCGGCTTTGAGGGCTCTAGTTGTAAATGCTCTGATTCCTTTTTTACGGGTAAATGCTCTTACTCCTTATCTATAACTTGGGTCGGTTTAATAAACATTAAAAGGTATTATCACATGGTTCAAAAAAATTCAATAGGAAAGAACATGCATATACAAAATATCGAAACCGTAATAATAATATTATGTATTGATCTGACCTGTATATATAGAATAGTGCAGGGGGGATTTGAAGTAGAGGGCAAGTGGTAAAGGCTTTTAAACCTATTATTCTTTTATAACTCTTATCTGTAAATTAAGGGAAACTAGTGAATCCGCAATAAAGGGAAACAAATAAATTTCCTTCTTTCTAATTGTATAGTCTACAAAGCAGAGACATGAGCTGGAAATAAAGGGGATGTCTACTTTGGTCGCCAAGGTTTAAAGTGATTTCCATCCAGCTTAAAAGGAAAGGAAAGTGGCAGCTCTGCTCGACCCTAGAAGCAAGAGCAGAGCGAATCCTCGCGATGTCTGGCTGTAGACGCTGCGGCGGGTGTCCCGACAACAGCAAGAACCACGGTGAGAGCCCCCCTCCTTGCCGCGGTTCAGAGATGTCTATGCTTCTTTGGTGATCCGCGCGATGGCTGGGGCTGGGGGCTGGGGGCGAATCAATTGTTTCTCCTGGTGATTTGTTTTTGCTCGATCCATCCAACGGGGCACGGACGTATGAGGTGTGATTTGTGAATTAGGCATGATTTTATTATCATTATTATTATTAGGTTTTGTTTTTTTTGCTTTTAAGAGGATTCATGCAGTTAGTTGAAAATTTCCAAATCTGGCCGAGATTCCGGATCTCGCTCCCCTCGTGTCATCTAACCGAGCGAGGAGACTAGGGGCTTATCTCCCTCCTTACAGCACCCTCCTTAACCCCCTCAACCCTTGTGGTGCCAGCAGCGAATGCCCCCCGCCGCACCCCGCACGGCGATCCGGCTCGGTTGGAGGCGGCTGGTGGTGGTGCCCCTTGGCCTTTTACGGATCCGGCAGTGGTGTGTAGTCTCGGGTAGCGCAGTGTCGAGTGGTGAGGTGGTGGTGGCGGGGCTGCTTGGTCGCAGGACATCGCGTCGGCTGGCGGCGGTGCCCTCCCGGCCCAGATCTAGGCCCTTTTGGGCCCCATCTTGGCCTGAGCTGGACATGTTGTGTTTGCCTGCATTGTCTCCAGCAAAAGGAGGTGCGGCTCATGCTGGTGGTGGTAGAGACGCCGACACGCTGACTGCAGCGAGGCGACGGGAGCTTCACGAGCCCTTTTTGGGCACGGCTGGGCCAAGGTTGCCTGGTTTGCTTCTGATGTTGCATCTGGTCAGTTACCGCCGAGGGCGGTGGAGATTGTCCCCTCCTGCGTGGCTGCTGACTCTACCGCTCCTCATTGATGGAGTGCAATGGATCGTCCGGGTCGTGGTTGGTTGGCAGTCTGGGGAAATCCTTGTCGGCTTGACCGACACCAACGCAGTGATGCCTGTGGGCGCCACTGTTCCTTCCTTAAGGGCGTCGGGTATACCGCTTACCCCATGCCCCTTTGCATACCAGGGGAAACCCTGGGACAAGTCTGGGAAGCGTCGTCGTCGTGTTCCTTCTTGAAGGTGTTGCTTGGTATGCTGCGTACCGGAGTGCTAGGAGCGTGGTGAGAATTGTCCGGTTGTCACAACGGTTGCGGTTCATCATCGTTTTCACTGATCCGATGTGGTTGGCATTGATTTCTCTTTTGTATTGTTTGGGCGTGCTTGTGCTAAGATCTGGGCAATTGAATTGTGTGGTTGATACATTAATATATATAACAGGGCGAAAGCCTATTTTGAGCATTCGGTTAGTTCGATGAGCTTGGAGCTTAGATTACACAGTCCGGGCGAGTGAACAGAGATTAGATATATACCCGTTGGGTTTTTATTTGATTTGATTTCTTGTATTTCTTCTTTGACTTGCTTGGAGCGTAGATTAATTACATAGTCCAGCTATGAACAAGTCTCATCTTTGTTGAAAAGAATGAACTAGTCTCTGTAACATCCCAAATTTTCAATTTGGAATGTTATACACTAGATCATCATTGCATATCATATTTTATTGCATTTTAGTTGATCCTAGAAATTTCACACAACTCAAGGACCCTCGAAGAGAGTTGGGGATTTCGTTATTTTCATATTTGAGTTGTCTCAAATTTTGAAAATAGGATGATTTGTTTTTATTTATTCTATCTTTAATTATTTCTATTATAAAAATATGAGAGAGGGAATAAAATGACTTTCCCAAAATAAAGAAATATTGAGGATTTAATAAAAAAATCAAATAAGATTTTATTTCGGTTTTATTTGCTATTTTATTTGAATTTAGGAAAAATGCGCGTTTTTCAAAATTGCATTTAGGCCCCAAATAAATATTCATCCTGTGCGGCTTGATTTTAGAAGCCGGGAAAAATTTATTTCGGGACTTTTGGAGTCTTTTTAGTATTTCTTTTGTTTTTTCTTCCGAGCGTAATTATTTAAAAAAAAGGTCCGAACCGACCTTGGGCCGTAACCGGCCAATACTCTCCTGGCCGGGCCTCTTATAAGCCGCGCCCCGCCCCCAGCCGAATCCCAAACCGCCGCCGCGCCGCGCCCCGCGCCGCCGCCGCCCCGCCGCCGCGCCGCCCTGCCGCCACCGCCGGACCCACCGCCGCCCGCCAGACCGCCGCCACCGCCAGAGTCGCCGGAGGTAGTTTTTTTTAGCTCCGGATTTTCTCGAAAAACCGTTCGGTTTCCCGACGGTTTTGCTCGTTTTTTTATTTTCAGTTTTTTTAAATAGATGGGTTTTCCGGTTTATTTAAATAGCGAGCGTTCGTCTTTAACGAACTTTCGTCGTTTTCCTTTTTCTCAGATTTAATCCGCGATTTTTCTGATCGCGATCTCTGATCCAATTTTTGTTTTAGTCTAACTTTTCGCTCGTTTATCGGAATCAGGCGATTCAAGCGTCTGGAGTTTCCTCTCGAAACCCTCTTTCCGTTTAACCAACTCAAACAAGTTTTTGCAACTGTAAAAATTGCCCTAGATCCAGAATAGTAAACGAAGCGTGTTTCTTTTACCGTTTGTCTTTCGTTATTTCGTTCGATTTGATTCTTTTTGCCAACCGGAGTTCTTAAGTTGAACTTTCTGGTTAGATCTCTTATTTGAGTTTTACCTGTGCATTAGTTGAGTACTTATTGTATGCTTGTTTGTTTGCGATAGAGTACCCGGAGTGCACCGCTTGCTACTTCGAATCGCTAGGTTTCTCGGATCATCAGCAAGGCAAGTAACACTTTGATCATGCTTTCCCACTACCCAATTTTATTGCATTAGATCAATCCTCACACTTTGCATGATTAGGATCAAATTAAATTATGGGTTTGGGAAGTAGATGAGGTAGTACCATTTACCTGGTATTATCAAACCTTTGGGAGTTACTTCTACGTTTGCTTATTATGCCATGCTATGCTAGTAGACGTGGATTGGGTGAGTGAAATCCATGACAGATGTGAGATTGTTAATTAATCGTTTACTTAAGGTGGCAACTTAAATACACATCTGGGTGGATTGAGGCACCCGGGTATTCCAGCGATTGCCTGTTTTTCTTTATGGACCGCCACCCAGGCTCAAAGGGATTATGAAATTATTCATGCTAGAAACTTCCGTGTGCAGCCACAAGCTATTATGGGCTCTAGCATAGTTGATTAAGTTGTGCGAACTCTTACAGTGGTGGACTAGCAGATGTAGGGGAAAGTAGGTGTAACGGTCTACCCGATCGTAAGGTGCTAGCGCTTCTGAAAGACTATGTCTCGGTCATCCGTCTTCTCAAACACCATGTAGTGCGAGAAATCAAACGGAGGCGATCGAGTCTTGTGGGGAAAAGTGCGCAAACCTCTGCAGAGTGTATAAACTAATCATGATTAGCCGTGTCCCTGGTTATGGACATCTTGAGTATCTAGTACCTGGATTATCATGTGAATCTCAACATGTTACTCTAAAATTTAATTTTGTTCGGTTTTGTTTAATGATGATACTTAATTGGGATTGAGAATGCTGTCAACCATTCTCAATGTTTAACAACTACCATGATAGTTAAATAAATTTATTCCTTTGCAGTAGGGAAAAATTGGCTTTACGCAAAACTGTAACCATATAGCTTTCCACCAGCCAAATATGCATATAGAATAGCTGTTTCATTCCATTATTCTCTATGTGTTACTTTGCCAGCATATTCCATGTGCTGACCCGTTTCGGGATGCAACGTTAATGTTGCAGACTTTTCAGACAACGATTAAGGAGATTTTAGGTCGTGGTTCTATACTCAGTGATGCCGTTGGAGTTGATGGACTCACTTATCTTCCAAGCCTTCCGCTGTTATCATTAGTAGATGGCCTTAAGCCATATTTATTGTAATAAGTTCTGTTTTGAGACACTCGATGTATTAAGTGTGTGATTGCTACTCTGTTATAAATCCTTCAAGTACTGTGTGGTGTCAGCATTACTGATCCAGGGATGACACCTGAGCATAGAGATTGGACCGTTTGAGGTCTGGTCGCTACAAGATGGTATCATAGCACACACTGACTATAGGACACGACCACTAAGCTAAAGACGTAGATCAGTACTCACTCTCTTCTCTTTCTGAATTCTCATCTTTTCTACTCTTTTAGGATGGCGGATGCAAGGAACAAGTTCACGCAACCGGATGAAGATACGCCCTTTGAACGTCACTTGAAGGAAGTCACTAGATACCTGAACATAGGAGTACCAAGCTTCACCGGAACCTACAACGCCACTTTACCTGAAGAAGAGTGATGGATGATTCAAGTTCAAGTTCCAGGAAGGACGTTCATGCCAGTCACCGAGCCCATAGAGTTTTCTTTTGATGCACCAACTTGGAGTCTAGGAAAGAGCATGGCATCTCACATCACCATGGGACGTATTGGAGAAGTCTACCGCAAAGATCTTAAGGATACTATCTACCAGATTTGTGGGCGCCGAGATGAGCACTGGGAGATGATCAGCACCAGGAAGGATAGACCAACTGCAGCTTTTATCCAGGAGCTAAACCAACACATTCGACGTCAGGAAAACCAGATGTGCACCGACATGATAGATCTGAAGAAGGCGAGGACAAGAATCAAGGAACTGGAGGAAGAGCTCAACGCTACATGTGAAGATTATGAAGAGGAAATCAAAGTACTAGTGGACAAGAATGCCGATCTAACCATGAAGATTGGAATATTCATGGGAGGCCCTACACCAGTAGAAGAAGACGAAGAACCCAAGGAGATTCGCCCAGAAGACTACATCATCATCAACGACACTGACTCAGATCCAGATGATAGCGATGATGACTATGTTGATGAAGCTGGAGCAGATATCATGGAGTCTGCAACCGAAGAATATTTTTAGTAGACCACCTCATCAGTAGTAGTAGTCCACCATGTAAATATAGTAGCCCGAGCACTTTTGCAATAGTTAGATCGATTGTATGCCCTTGTTTGATTGATTGAATGAAGTGAATTGTTTGCTTTTGCCTCATGTTCATATGGGTAGTGTTTTCTCTTTAGACCCCTCTCTATTCTTAAATCTCATCTTTTCTGAAACCCTCAGATGCCCCCGAGACGTGACCCCGGATTTACCTTCCCACCGGAGCTCACCCAATTGATCCAGCAGCAGAACACATTGATGCAGTTGCTAGTCCAGAATCAGAATCAGGGGAACAACAACGACAACAACAACAACCCACCACCACCACCACCACCTGTTGATCACTTAGCCCGTTTTCTTAGGCTGAATCCGCTGGTGTTTTCTAGTAGCACCGAGCCGATAGTAGAAGATGATTGGCTCCACAAGACAGCTAGGGAGTTGACCACAGCAGGAAGCACAGATGCAGAGAAGGTGAAGTTTGCCGCACATCAGCTTGAAGGACCCGCAACATCATGGTGGGAGAATTTCACAGCCACTTTCCCTGTCGACACTGTCACATGGGACCAGTTTCAGTAGGCTTTTCGAACTGCCCATGTTTCAGCAGGAGCTATGGCCATGAAGAAGCGGGAGTTTTGCAACTTGCGCCAAGGAGGACGGACAGTTGGCCACTATGTGGAGGACTTTAGTAAATTAGCATGTTATGCCCCAGATGATGTTGCTACGGATGCAGCTAAGCAGTATAAGTTTCTGGAAGGACTGAATGGTGAGTTGAGCATGTAGTTGATGGTAGCCACATTCAACAGCTACCAGGAGTTGGTAGATCATGCTCTCATGATTGAAGGGAAGCAGCAGCAGATTGAGAACCGCAAGAGGAAGTATGGACAAGGGAAGCACACTTCAGGAGCTCAGCAGAAGCCACGTTTTACCCCTAGACTGGGAGGACATTTTCAGCATACCCATGGAGGAGGTAGTTGCACAATCCCAATGGCACCAAAAATGGTAATGGGAATGGAGGAAGCAACGGCCAGAATCGCACCAACCCATCGACCCGAGCCAAGAGAGACCTGAGCCAAGTCACTCGCTTTAAGTGCCAGAAGACCGGACATTATGCTAATGAATGTCCTGAATCACAGAATAGAAATGGCAATGGAAGCCCTGGGAAGAAGCCGAACCCTTTCAACAGGGGACAGGTGAACCACGTTAACATGGAGGAAGTTGAAGAGCTGCCGGATGCAGTAATCGGTAAGTTTTTGGTTAAGTCTTTTACTGCACTTGTTCTTTTTGATACTGGTGCATCGCATTCATACATATCAAGGGGATTTGTGGATAAGTATAACCTGCCCACCAAAGTTCTTAGAACACCTATGTTAGTAAGCTCACCAGGAGCGGAGTATATGGCTAGCCAAGGATGTTTTCAAGTGCCATTAAGTATAGGTAGGCATGTGTTCCCCTTAGATTTGATAATATTGGAATCACAAGGTTTGGATGTAATTCTGGGTATGGATTGGTTGTCGATGTATGGAGGAAACATCGATTGCGCCAGTAAGTTGATCTTGCTTACCACCCCAGAAGGGAGAAGGATCAAGTATGTATCCCGGCATGCGCCGAAGAGGACTCAAGTAAATTGTTTAACAGGAGTTGTGCAGGAGGAAGTACCAGTAGTGAAAGATTTCCCCGAAGTATTTCTAGAAGAGTTGCCAGGCATGCCACCGGATAGAGATATTGAGTTTTTGATTGAGCTTTTGCCAGGCACAAGGCCAATATCAAAGAGACCATATAGGATGCCCGCAAAGGATTTGGTGGAGATTAAGAAGCAAATTAAGGAGTTACTAGATAAAGGATACATTTGCCCAAGTTCATCGCCTTGGGGATCGCCAGTAATTCTAGTGGAGAAGAAGGATGGATCGTTAAGGATGGTTGTTGACTATCGACGATTGAATGAAGTAACCATCAAGAACAAGTACCCACTACCGATGATCAATGATCTATTTGATCGATTGCAAGGAGCTAAGGTATTTTCCGAGATCGATCTGCGATCAGGATACCACCAGTTGAAGATTCGAGAACAGGATATACCCAAGACAGCTTTTACCACCAGGCATGGGCTGTATGAGTATACCGTTATGTCATTTGGTCTGACTAACGCACCTGCATATTTTATGAACATGATGAACAAAGTGTTTATGGAGTTCTTGGATAAGTTCGTCATAGTGTTCATTGATGATATCCTGGTTTACTCGAAGAATGAAGAGGAACATAAGGAGCATTTGCGTTTGGTTCTTGGTAAACTCAGAGAACATCAACTATATGCCAAGTTCAGCAAATGTGAGTTTTGGTTGAAGGAAGTTGGATTTCTTGGACACGTTATATCTGGAGAAGGTATAGCAGTAGATCCCACTAAAGTTTATACCATGACCAAGTGGGAAGCGCCAACAACAGTTGGAGAGATCCCGAGTTTTCTTGGACTCGCAGGATACTACCGGAGGTTTATTGAGAATTTCTCAAAGATTGCGAAGCCTATGACGGAGTTTTTGAAGAAGGATACCAAGTTCAAATGGACCGAGGAATGTGAGGCTAGTTTCCAGGAGTTGAAGAAACGTTTGGTTACCTCACCAGTGTTGATTTTACCGGATCAGACCAATGATTATGAGGTGTACTGTGACGCTTCACGTCGAGGACTTGGAGCAGTTCTTATGCAGGAAGGAAGAGTTGTTTCATATGCCTCACGACAGCTTAAGCCTCATGAGTTGAATTATGCTACGCATGATTTGGAGTTAGCAGCCGTAGTGCATGCATTGAAGACTTGGAGACATTTTCTGATTGGAAACCATTGCGAGGTGTACACGGATCATAAGAGTTTGAAGTATATTTTCACACATAAGGAGTTGAACCTCAGACAAAGAAGATGGTTAGAGCTCATCAAGGATTATGATATGAAATTGCATTATCACCCCGCAAAGGCTAACGTAGTAGCTGATGCAAGCCGCAAGAGCCATGTCAACACCCTAATGACAGGAGATTTACCAAGGGAGTTAGCCGAAAATCTCTGAGAGCTATGTTTGGAGATAGTTCCGAGAGGCTATGTAGCAGCACTGGAGATTCAGTCTACTTTGATGGATAAGATCAGAGAAGCCCAGAAGACTGACAAGGATATTGCCTCCATAAAGGAGAAAATGAGCAAGGGAAAAGCTAAGGGATTTTGTGAGGATGAGCACGATACCTTATGGTTTGAAGACCGTGTTTATGTGCCCAATGAACCGGAGATCAGGAAGTTAATTCTGTAGGAGGCCCATGATTCACCATATTCGATTCACCTAGGAAATACCAAGACGTATTTGGATTTGAAGGATACTTTCTGGTGGACCGGAATGAAGAAGGATATTGCGGAGTATGTAGCAGTTTGTGATGTATGTCAGAGAGTAAAGGCAGAGCATCAGGAGCCAGCCGGATTGCTACAACCATTGCCGATACCCGAATGGTAGTGGGATAAGCTAGGCATGGATTTTATTACAGGATTGCCCAGAACACGTTCAGACTATGACTCGATATGGGTTGTAGTCGATCGTTTGACAAAGTTAGCTCATTTCATTCCAGTGAAGACTACCTATACCAGTGCAAAGTTGGCAAAGATATATATGACCAGGATCGTATGTCTGCATGGAGTTCCAAGGAGCATTGTATCAGATAGAGGAACCCAGTTTACCTCAAAGTTTTGGAATCAGTTGCATGAGACTTTGGGTACCAGACTGGAGTTTAGCACAGCTTTCCATCCGCAGACAGATGGACAGACTGAGAGAGTCAATCAGATTTTGGAGGATATGCTAAGAGCTTGTGCACTAGATTACGGATCTAGTTGGGACGGGAATTTGCCATATGCAGAGTTCTCTTACAACAACAGCTATCAATCCAGTTTGAAGATGGCACCTTTTGAAGCCTTGTACGAAGGAGGTGCAGGACCCCATTGTCTTGGGATGAAATTGGAGACCGCCAGTTGTTTGGACCGGATCTGATTAGGGAGTCTGAATAGAAAGTGAAATTGATTCGCGATAGGCTCAAGGTAGCCCAATCCAGGCAGAAGAGTTACGCAGATTCTAAACGCAAGGAGACAGTTTACAAAGTCAGAGACCGAGTTTATCTTCGAGTATCTCCACTTCGAGGAGTTAAGTGCTTTGGAGTTAAGGGAAAGTTAGCGCCACGTTTTGTAGGCCCATACCAAGTTTTGGAACGTATGGGAGAAGTAGCCTACTAGTTGGAATTGCCTGAAGGATTGTCGGGAGCTCACGACGTGTTCCACGTATCCCAGTTGAAGAAGTGCCACACACAAATGTCTGATATACCGCTGAGGGATACGGTACCACTGGAAGCAATTCAGTTGGACAGTGATTTGACCTATGAGGAGAAACCAGTTAAGATTCTAGAGTATGCCAGTCGAGTCACCCGCAGCAAGGTTATCAAGTTTTGCAAGGTTCAGTGGAGCCACCACACGGAGGATGAAGCCACCTAGGAGCGAGAGGAAGATTTGCTAAAGGTCCACCCTCACCTATTTTCTAGCCAACCCGAATATTGAGGGCGGGATTCATCTTAAGGGGGGTAGGTTTGTAACATCCCAAATTTTCAATTTGGAATGTTATACACTAGATCATCATTGCATATCATATTTTATTGCATTTTGGTTGATCCTAGAAATTTTACACAACTCAAGGACCCTCGGAGAGAGTTGGGGATTTCGTTATTTTCATATTTGAGTTGTCTCAATTTTTGAAAATAGGATCATTTGATTTTATTTATTCTATCTTCAATTATTTCTATTACAAAAATATGGGAGAGGGAATAAAATGACTTTCCCAAAATAAAGAAATATTGAGGATTTAATAAAAAAATCAAATAAGATTTTGTTTTGGTTTTATTTGCTATTTTATTTGAATTTAGGAAAAATGCGCGTTTTTCAAAACTGCATTTAGGCCCCAAATAAATGTTCATCCTGTGCGGCTTGATTTTAGAAGCCGGGGAAAATTTATTTCGGGATTTTTGGAGTCCGTTTAGTATTTCTTTCGTTTTTTCTTCCGAGCGTAATTATTTTTAAAAAAGGGTCCGAACCGACCTTGGGCCGTAACCGGCCAGGACTCTACTTGCCAGGCCTCTTATAAGCCGCGCCCCGCCCCCGACCGATGCCCAAGCCGCCGCCCCGCCCAAACCCTAACCCTAGCCGGCCCCGCGCCGCCGCCGCGCCCCGTGCCGCCCCGCCCAAACCCTAACCCTAGCCGGCCCCGCGCCGCCCCGCCACCGCCCCTCCCCGCCGCCGCGCCGCCCCGCCGCCACTGCCGGAGTCGCCGGAGGTAGTTTTTTTAGCCTCCGGTTTTTCTCGAAAAACCGTTCGGTTTTCCGACGGTTTTGCTCGTTTTTTTAGTTTCGATTTTTTAAATAAATTGGTTTTTCTGATTTATTTAAATAGTGAGCGTTCGTCCGTTCGTTCGTATTAACGAACGTTCGTCGTTTTTCTTTTTTTTCGGATTTAATCCACGATTTTTTTTATCACGATCTCTGATCCGATTTTCGTTTTAGTCTAACTTTTCGCTCGTTTATCGGAATCAGGAAATTCAAGCACCTGGAGTTTCGCCTCGAAACCCTCTTTCCGTTTAACAAACTCAAACAAGTTTTTTCCACTTTAAAAATTGCCCTAGATCCAGAATAGTAAATGAAGCCTGTTTCTTTTGTCGTTTGTCTTTCGTTGCTTCGTTCGATTTGATTCTTTTTGCTAACCGGAGTTCTTAAGTTGAACTTTCTGGTTAGATCTCTTATTTGAGTTTTACCTGTGCATTAGTTGAGTACTTATTATATGCTTGTTTTTTTGCGATAGAGTACCCGGAGTGCGCCGCTTGCTACTTCCAATCGCTAGGTTTCCCGGATCATCAGCAAGGCAAGTAACACTTTGATCATGCTTTCCCACTACCCAGTTTTATTGCATTAGATCAATCCTCACACTTTGCATGATTAGGATCTAATTAAATTGTGGGTTTGGGATGTAGATGAGGAGTACCTATTACCTGTTATTATCAAACCTTTGGGAGTTACTTCTATGTTTGCTTATTATGCCATGCTATGCTAGTAGACGTGGATTGGGTGAGTGAAATCCATGACAGATGTGAGATTGTTAATTAATCGTTTACTTAAGGTGGCAACTTAAATACACATCTGGGTGGATTGAGGCACCTGGGTATTCCAGCGATTGCCTATTTTTCTTTATGGACCGCCACCCAGGCTCAAAGGGATTATGAGATTATTCATGCTAGAAACTTCCGTGTGCAGCCACAAGCTATTATGGGCTATAGCATAGTTGATTAAGTTGTGCGAACTCTTACAGTGGTAGACTAGCAGATGTAGGGGAAAGTAGGTGTAACGGTCTACCCGATCGTAAGGTGCTAGCGCTTCTGAAAGACTATGTCTCAGTCATCCGTCTTCTCAAACACCATGTAGTGCGAGAAATCAAACGGAGGCGATCGAGTCTTGTGGGGAAAAGTGCGCAAACCTTTGCAGAGTGTATAAACTAATCATGATTAGCCGTGTCCCCGGTTATGGACATCTTGAGTATCTAGTACCTGGATTATCATGTGAATCTCAACATGTTACTCTAAAATTTAATTTTGTTCGGTTTTGTTTAATGATGATACTTAATTGGGATTGAGAATGCTATCAACCATTCTCAATGTTTACGAACTACCATGATAGTTAAATAAATTTATTCCTTTGCAGTAGGGAAAAATTGGCTTTACGCAAAACTGTAACCATAGAGCTTTCCACCAGCCAAATATGCATATAGAATAGCTGTTTCATTCCATTATTCTCTATGTGTTACTTTGCCAGCATATTCCATGTGCTGACCCGTTTCGGGCTGCAATGTTAATGTTGCAGACTTTTCGGACGATTAAGGAGTTTTTAGGTCGTGGTTCTATACTCAGTGATGCCGTTGGAGTTGATTGACTCACTTATCTTCCAAGCCTTCCGCTGTTATCATTAGTAGATGGCCTTAAGCCATATTTATTGTAATAAGTTCTGTTTTGAGACACTCGATGTATTAAGTGTGTGATTGCTACTCTGTTATAAATCCTTCAAGTACTGTGTGGTGTCAGCATTACTGATCCAAGGATGACACCTGAGCATAGAGATTGGACCGTTTGAGGTCTGGTCGCTACAGTCTCGTCTCATATAGTTAAGACAGATGATATATTCATGCTGCCAACTGTTTAGTTGCTTGTCTCAGGTTTCTTTAACGTTACCATGCTCAATTCTATAACATGCTGTCCATTGCCAATTACTGCTTGCTTGGTCTATATTTGGTTCGTAACCTAAGTATATATACCTAAACTGATCAAACAATTTGCCCAACTTGCTGCCATTGTGATAAACTGATAACTGATAACTGATCCTACTGTCCTGCATCCAGGTCTGGGGTGGTTGGGAGACTATTGAGAATAAAAAGAAGAAATCAGGGCAAACATCTGGGAGGGGACAATGGGCACCACAGACTTCATCCTCGAATGCCCCACCCAATACAGCATGCCAAGCTTGATTGTCAATGGATCTTCGCGTCCTTCAGGAAACAATTTGGCTCCTCAACTTGAATGGCAATGTTCATATTTGGGAAAACGTAAGAAGTCAGATTTTGCATTTTGAGGCGATATCTGGTCCTCAACTCCTTGTAGATGTGATACTTGATTTGAATCTTTTTGGGATGTACCTATTTGGAAAGAAAGACAAACTTCACAGTTGAAGTATCGTTATGATTCCACATGGAGAGGGACCTGTTGGGTTTCGTAGTAATTTCAAAAAATTTCCTACACACACGCAAGATCATGTGATGCATAGCAACGAGAGGGGAGAGTGTTGTCTATGTACCCAACGCAGACCGACTGCGGAAGCGCTGACACAACGTAGAGGAAGTAGTCGTACGTCTTCACGATCCAACTGATCAAGCACCGAAACTACGGCACCTCCGAGTTCGAGCACACATTCAGCTCGATGACGATCCCCGGACTCCGATCCAGCAAAGTGTCGGGGAAGAGTTCCGTCAGCACGACGGCGTGGTGACGATCTTGATGCACTACAGCAGTAGGGCTTCGCCTAAACTCCGCTACAGTATTATCGAGGACTATGGTGGCTGGGGGCACCGCACACGGCTAAGGAATAGATCACGTGGATCAACTTGTGTGTTCTTGGGGTGCCTCTGCCTCAGTATATAAAGGATTAGAGGGGGGAGGCTGGCCGGCCATAGGAGGCGCGCCAGGAGAGTCCTACTCCCTCTGGGAGTAGGATTCCCCCCCAATCCTAGTTGGAATAGGATTCGTGGAGGGGGAAAAGAGAAAGAGGGGCCTGGCCACCTCTCCTAGTCCTAATAGGACTAGGGGAAGGGGGAGGCACGCAGCCCATGTAGGGCTGCCTCTTCTCTTTTCCACTAAGGCCCATCATGGCCCATTTAGCTCCCGGGGGGTTCCGGTAACCTTCCCGGTACTCCGGTAAAATCCCGATTTCACCCGGAACACTTCCGATATCCAAACATAGGCTTCCAATATATCAATCTTTACGTCTCGACCATTTTGAGACTCCTCGTCATGTCCGTGATCACATCCGGGACTCAGAACAACCTTCGGTGCATAAACTCATAATATAACTGTCATCGTAACCTTAAGCGTGCGGACCTTATGGGTTCGAGAACAATGTAGACATGACCGAGACACGTCTCCGGTCAATAACCAATAGCGGGACCTGGATGCCCATATTGGCTCCTACATATTCTACGAAGATCTTTATCGGTCAGACCGCATAACAACATACGTTGTTCCCTTTGTCATCGGTATGTTACTTACCCGAGATTCGATCGTCGGTATCCAATACCTAGTTCAATCTCGTTACCGGCAAGTCTCTTTACTCGTTATGTAATACATCATCCCGCAACTAACTCATTAGTTGCAATGCTTGCAAGGCTTTATGTGATGTGTATTACCGAGAGGGCCCAGAGATACCTCTCCGACAATCAGAGTGACAAATCCTAATCTCGAAATACGCCAACCCAACATCTACCTTTGGAGACACCTGTAATGCTCCTTTATAATCACCCAGTTACGTTGTGACGTTTGGTAGCACCCAAAGTGTTCCTCCGGCAAATGGGAGTTGCATAATCTCATAGTTATAGGAACATGTATAAGTCATGAAGAAAGCAATAGCAACATACTAAACGATCGGGTGCTAAGCTAATGGAATGGGTCATGTCAATTAGATTATTCAACTAATGATGTGACCTCATTAATCAAATAACAACTCATTGTTCATGGTTAGGAAACATAACCATCTTTGATTAACGAGCTAGTCAAGTAGAGGCATACTAGTGACACTTTGTTTGTCTATGTATTCACACATGTATTATGTTTCCGGTTAATACAATTCTAGCATGAATAATAAACATTTATCATGATTATAAGGAAATAAATAATAACTTTATTATTGCCTCTAGGGCATATTTCCTTCAGTCTCCCACTTGCACTAGAGTCAATAATCTAGATTACACCGTAATGATTCTAACACCCATGGAGTCTTGGTGCTGATCATGTTTTGCTCGTGGAAGAGGCTTAGTCAATGGGTCTGCAACATTCAGATCCGTATGTATCTTGCAAATTTCTATGTCTCCCACCTGGACTAGATCCCGGATGGAATTGAAGCATCTCTTGATGTGCTTGGTTCTCTTGTGAAATTTGGATTCCTTTGCCAAGGCAATTGCACCAGTATTGTCACAAAAGATTTTCATTGGACCCGATGCATTAGGTATGACACCTAGATCGGATATGAACTCCTTCATCCAGACTCCTTCGTTCGCTGCTTCTGAAGCAACTATGTACTCCGCTTCACATGTAGATCCTGCTATGACGCTTTGTTTAGAACTGCACCAACTGACACCGTTTAATGTAAACACGTATCCGGTTTGCGATTTAGAATCGTCCGGATCAGTGTCAAAGCTTGCATCAACGTAACCTTTTACGATGAGCTCTTTGTCACCTCCATATACGAGAAACATATCCTTAGTCCTTTTCAGGTATTTCAGGATGTTCTTGACCGCTGTCCAGTGATCCACTCCTGGATTACTTTGGTACCTCCCTGATAGACTTATAGCAAGGCACACATCAGGTATGGTACACAGCATTGCATACATGATAGATCCTATCGCTGATGCATAGGGAACATCTTTCATATTCTCTCTATCTTCTGCAGTGGTCGGGCATTGAGTCTTACTCAATTTCACACCTTGTAACACAGGCAAGAATCCTTTCTTTGCTTGATCCATTTTGAACTTCTTCAAAATCTTGTCAAGGTATGTGCTTTGTAAAAGTCCAATTAAGCGTCTTGATCTATCTCTATAGATCTTTATGCCTAATATGTAAGCAGCTTCACCAAGGTCTTTCATTGAAAAACTCTTATTCAAGTATCCCTTTATGCTATCCAGAAATTCTGTATCATTTCCAATTAGTAATATGTCATCCACATATAATATCAGAAATGCTACAAAGCTCCCACTCACTTTCTTGTAAATACAGGCTTCTCCGGAAGTCTGTATAAAACCAAATGCTTTGATCACACTATCAAAGCGTTTATTCCAACTCCGAGAGGCTTGCACCAGTCCATAAATGGATCGCTGGAGCTTGCACACTTTGTTAGCTCCCTTTGGATCGACAAAACCTTCTGGTTGCATCATATACAACTCTTCTTCTAGAAATCCATTCAGGAATGCAATTTTGACATCCATTTGCCAAATTTCATAATCATAAAATGCGGCAATTGCTAACATGATTCAGATAGACTTAAGCATCGCTACGGGTGAGAAGGTCTCATTGTAGTCAACCCCTTGAACTTGTCGAAAACCTTTTGCGACAAGTCGAGCTTTGTAGACAGTAACATTACCGTCAGCGTCAGTCTTCTTCTTGAAGATCCATTTATTCTCAATCGCTTGCCGATCATCGGGCAAGTCAACCAAAGTCCATACTTTGTTCTCATACATGGATCCCATCTCAGATTTCATGGCTTCAAGCCATTTTGCGGAATCTGGGCTCACCATCGCTTCTTCATAGTTCGCAGGTTCATCATGATCTAGTAGCATGACTTCCAGAATAGGATTACCGTACCACTCTGGCGCGGATCTCACTCTGGTTGATCTACGAGGTTCAGTAGTATCTTGATCTGAAGTTTCATGATCATTATCATTAGCTTCCTCACTAACTGGTGTAGGTGTCACAGGAACAGTTTTCTGTGACGTACTACTTTCCAATAAGGGAGCAGGTACAGTTACCTCGTCAAGTTCTACTTTCCTCCCACTCACTTCTTTCGAGAGAAATTCCTTCTCCAGAAAGTTTCCGAATTTAGCAACAAAAGTCTTGCCTTCGGATCTGTGATAGAAGGTGTATCCAATAGTTTCCTTTGGATATCCTATGAAGACACATTTCTCCGATTTGGGTTCGAGCTTATCAGGTTGAAGCTTTTTCACATAAGCATCGCAGCCCCAAACTTTCAGAAATGACAACTTTGGTTTCTTGCCAAACCACAGTTCATAAGGCGTCGTCTCAACGGATTTTGATGGTGCCCTATTTAACGTGAATGCGGCCGTCTCTAGAGCGTATCCCCAAAACAATAGCGCTAAATCAGTAAGAGACATCATAGATCGTACCATATCTAGTAAAGTACGATTACGACGTTCGGACACACCATTACGCTGTGGTGTTCCGGGTGGCGTGAGTTGCGAAACTATTCCACAATTTTTCAAATGTACACCAAACTCGTAACTCAAATATTCTCCTCCACGATCAGATCGTAGAAACTTTATTTTCTTGTTACGATGATTTTCAACTTCACTCTGAAATTCTTTGAACTTTTCAAATGTTTCAGACTTATGTTTCATTAAGTAGATATACCCATATCTGCTTAAATCATCTGTGAAGGTGAGAAAATAACGATATCCGCCACGAGCCTCAATATTCATCGGACCACATACATCTGTATGTATGATTTCCAACAAATCTGTTGCTCTCTCCATAGAACCGGAGAACGGTGTTTTGGTCATCTTGCCCATGAGGCACGGTTCGCAAGTACCAAGTGATTCATAATCAAGTGGTTCCAAAAGTCCATCAGAATGGAGTTTCTTCATGCGCTTTACACCGATATGACCTAAACGGCAGTGCCACAAATAAGTTGCACTCTCATTATCAACTCTGCATCTTTTGGCTTCAACATTATGAATATGTGTGTTACTACTATCGAGATTCAACAAGAATAGACCACTCTTCAAGGGTGCATGACCATAAAAGATATTACTCATATAAATAGAACAACTATTATTCTCTGATTTAAATGAATAACCGTCTCGCATCAAACAAGATCCAGATATAATGTTCATGCTTAACGCTGGCACGAAATAACAATTATTTGGGTCTAATACTAATCCCGAAGGTAGATGTAGAGGTAGCGTGCCGACTGCGATCACATCGACTTTGGAACCGTTTCCCACACGCATCGTCACCTCGTCCTTAACCAATCTTCGCTTGATCCGTAGTCCCTGTTTCGAGTTGCAAATATTAGCAACAGAACCAGTATCAAATACCCAGGTGCTACTGCGAGCATTAGTAAGGTATACATCAATAACATGTATATCACATATACCTTTGTTCACCTTGCCATCCTTCTTATCCGCCAAATACTTGGGGCAGTTCCGCTTCCAGTGACCAGTCTGCTTGCAATAGAAGCACTCAGTTTTAGGCTTAGGTCCAGGTTTGGGTTTCTTCTCTTGAGCAGCAACTTGTTTGCCGTTCTTTTGAAGTTCCCCTTCTTCTTCCCTTTGCCTTTTTTCTTGAAACTAGTGGTCTTGTTAACCATCAACACTTGATGCTCCTTCTTGATTTCTACCTCCGCAGCTTTCAGCATCGCGAAGAGCTCGGGAATAGTCTTGTTCATCCCTTGCATATTATAGTTCATCACGAAGCTCTTGTAGCTTGGTGGCAGTGATTGAAGAATTCTGTCAATGACGCTATCATCTGGAAGATTAACTCCCAATTGAATCAAGTGATTATTATACCCAGACATTTTGAGTATATGCTCACTGACAGAACTGTTCTCCTCCATCTTGCAGCTATAGAACTTATTGGAGACTTCATATCTCTCAATCCGGGCATTTTCTTGAAATATTAACTTCAACTCCTGGAATATCTCATATGCTCCATGACGTTCAAAACGTCATTGAAGTCCCGATTCTAAGCCGTAAAGCATGGCACACTGAACTATCGAGTAGTCATCAGCTTTGCTCTGCCATACGTTCATAACATCCGGCGTTGCTCCTGCAGCAGGCCTGGCACCTAGCGGTGCTTCTAGGATGTAATTCTTCTGTGCAACAATGAGGATAATCCTCAAGTTACGGACCCAGTCCGTGTAATTGCTACCATCATCTTTCAACTTTGCTTTCTCAAGGAACGCATTAAAATTCAACGGAACAACAGCACGAGCCATCTATCTACAATCAAACATAAACAAGCAAGATACTAATCAGGTACTAAGTTTCATGATAAATTTAAGTTCAGTTAATCAAATTAATTAAAGAACTCCCACTTAGATAGACATCCCTCTTATCCTCTAAGTGATTACGTGATCCAAATCAACTAAACCATAACCGTTCATCACGTGAGATGGAGTAGTTTTCAATGGTGAACATCGTTATGTTGATCACATCTACTATATGATTCACGCTCAACCTTTCGGTCTCCGTGTTCCGAGGCCATATCTGTATATGCTTGGCTCGTCAAGTATAACCTGAGTATTCCACGTGTGCAACTGTTTTGCACCCGTTGTATTTGAACGTAGAACCTATCACACCCGATCATCACGTGGTGTCTCAGCACGAAGAACTTTCGCAACGGTGCATACTCAGGGAGAACACTTCTTGATAATTTAGTGAGAGATCATCTTATAATGCTACCATCAATCAAAGCAAGATATGATGCATAAAAGGATAAACATCACATGCAATCAATATAAGTGATATGATATGGCCATCATCATCTCGTGTTTGTGATCTCCATCTTCGAAGCACCATCGTGATCACCATCGTCATCGGCGTGACACCTTGATCTCCATCGTAGCATCATTGTCGTCTCGCCAAGCTTGTGCTTCCACGACTATCACTACCGCTTAGTAATAAAGTAAATCATTACATCGCAATTTCATTGCATACAATAAAACGACAACCATAAGGCTCCTGCCAGTTGCCGATAATTCGGTTACAAAACATGATCATCTCATACAATAAAATTCAGCATCATGTGTTGACCATATCACATCACAACATGCCCTGCAAAAACAAGTTAGACGTCTTCTACTTTGTTGTTGCAAGTTTTACGTGGCTGCTACGGGCTTAAGCAAGAACCAATCTCACCTACGCATCAAAACCACAACGATAGTTTGTCAAATAGACTCCGTTTTAACCTTCGCAAGGACCGGGCGTAGCCATACTTGGTTCAACTAAAGTTGGAGAGACAGTCGCCCGCAAGCCACCTATGTGCAAAGCACGTCGGGGGAACCGGTCTCGCGTAAGCGTACGCGTAATGTTGGTCCGGGTCGTCTCGTCCAACAATGCCGCCGAACCAAAGTATGACATGCTGGTAGGCAGTATGACTTATATCGCCCACAACTCACTTGTGTTCTACTCGTGCATATAACATCAACATAAATAACCTGGCTCGAATGCCACTGTTGGGTTTCGTAGTAATTTCAAAAATTTTCCTACGCACACGCAAGATCATGTGATGCATAGCAACGAGAGGGGAGAGTGTTGTCTACGTACCCAACGCAGACCGACTGCGGAAGCACTGACACAACGTAGAGGAAGTAGTCGAACGTCTTCACGATCCAACCGATCAAGCACCGAAACTACGGCACCTTCGAGTTCGAGCACACGTTCAGCTCGATGACGATCCCCGGACTCCGATCCAGCAAAGTGTCGGGGAAGAGTTCCGTCAGCACGACGGCGTGGTGACGATCTTGATGCACTACAGCAGCAGGGCTTCGCCTAAACTCCGCTACGGTATTATCGAGGACTATGGTGGCTGGGGGCACCGCACACGGCTAAGGAATAGATCACGTGGATCAACTTGTGTGTTTCTGGGGTGCCTCTGCCTCAGTATATAAAGGATTAGAGGGGGGGGGGGGGAGGCTGGCCGGCCACAGGAGGCGCGCCAGGAGAGTCCTACTCCCTCTGGGAGTAGGATTCCCCCCCCAATCCTAGTTGGAATAGGATTCGCGGAGGGGGAAAAGAGAAAGAGGGGGCCGGCCACCTCTCCTAGTCCTAATAGGACTAGGGGAAGGGGGAGGCGCGCAGCCCATGTAGGGCTGCCTCTTCTCTTTTCCACTAAGGCCCATCATGGCCCATTTAGCTCCCGGGGGGTTCCGGTAACCTTCCCGGTACTCCGGTAAAATCCCGATTTCACCCGGAACACTTCCGATATCCAAACACAGGCTTCCGATATATCAATCTTTACGTCTCGACCATTTCGAGACTCCTCGTCATGTCCATGATCACATCCGGGACTCAGAACAATCTTCGGTGCATAAACTCATAATATAACTGTCATCGTAACCTTAAGCGTGCGGACCCTATGGGTTCGAGAACAATGTAGACATGACCGAGACACGTCTCTGGTCAATAACCAATAGCGGGACCTGGATGCCCATATTGTCTCCTACATATTCTACGAAGATCTTTATCGGTCAGACCGCATAACAACATACGTTGTTCCCTTTGTCATCGGTATGTTACTTGCCCGAGATTCGATCGTCGATATCCAATACCAAGTTCAATCTCGTTACCGGCAAGTCTCTTTACTCGTTTTGTAATACATCATCCCGCAACTAACTCATTAGTTGCAATGCTTGCAAGGCTTTATGTGATGCGTATTACCAAGAGGGCCCAGAGATACCTCTCCGACAATCGGAGTGACAAATCCTAATCTCGAAATACGCCAACCCAACATCTACCTTTGGAGACACCTGTAATGCTCCTTTATAATCACCCAGTTACGTTGTGACGTTTGGTAGCACCCAAAGTGTTCCTCCGGCAAATGGGAGTTGCATAATCTCATAGTTATAGGAACATGTATAAGTCATGAAGAAAGCAATAGCAACATACTAAACGATCGGGTGCTAAGCTAATGGAATGGGTCATGTCAATTAGATTATTCAACTAATGATGTGACCTCGTTAATCAAATAACAACTCATTGTTCATGGTTAGGAAACATAACCATCTTTGATTAACGAGCTAGTCAAGTATAGGCATACTAGTGACACTTTGTTTGTCTATGTATTCACACATGTATTATGTTTCCGGTTAATACAATTCTAGCATGAATAATAAATATTTATCATGATTATAAGGAAATAAATAATAACTTTATTATTGCCTCTAGGGCATATTTCCTTCAGGAGCCATATTTCATATATAATAGGAAATGTTTCATAGTATTAAAAAAATGTTCCCAACATTTTCAAAAAATGTATAGACATTTCAAGTATATGTTTGTGATACTTTAATAATTGTTCGTACAATCTAAAATAAAGTTGTTCTCATAATTTCAATTGAAATGTTTTATCTGATTCCAAAAAAATGTTTGTGCCATTTAAATGAAATATTTACACGTTAAAAATATGTTCATGAATTTTTTAAATTGCTTTATAATTTTGTTAAAAAATTGTATAATTTAAGAAAAAGTTTCGTACCATTAACAAATTCATTCATTCGTATGTGTGTGTCATAGTTTGTGTGTGTGTCTGCGCGCGCGTGAAAGTTGGCTCTCTCGCATGTTGTACTAGCTTTCTACAGATTAAGATGGGGCTCGCTGTTGGAGTTGTGGCTAGACCTGGCCATGATGGAGTAGGCACAAGAGATTGTAGAGGAAGGAGAGGGGACGGGAGCGGGCTGGAGAGGGCGAGACGACTAAGTTTTTGACTAGGTTTTGTTCGACGTGGGTGGAGTTTTTTAGGGGGAGTGTGGGTGGCCTGGGCCATAGCAGGCCGATACGACGTGGCGGCAGTGTCCAAGCCTCGCCATACCCGCCCCACATACATCTAGATATGGGTTTTCTGGATAGCCCAAACGGTTGGGCTGGTTGTGGGGCGGCTTTGAGGGCTCTAGTTGTAAATGCCCTGATTCCTTTTTTACGGGTAAATGCTCTTACTCCTTATCTATAACTTGGGTCCGTTTAATAAACATTAAAAGGTATTATCACGTGGTTCAAAAAAAATCGATAGGAAAGAACATGCATATACAAAATATCGAAACCATAATAATAATATTATGTATTGATCTGACCCGTACATATAGAATAGTGAGGGGGGGGGGAGATTTGAAGTAGAGGGCAAGTGGTAAAGGCTTTTAAACCTATTATTCTGTTATAACTCTTATTTGTAAATTAAGGGAAACTAGTGAATCCACAATAAAGGGAAACAAATAATTTCCTTCTTTCTAATTGTATAGTCTACAAAGCAGAGACATGAGCTGGAAATAAAGGGGATGTCTACTTTGGTCGCCAGGGTTTAAAGTGATTTCCATCCAGCTTAAAAGGAAAGGAAAGTGGCATCTCCGCTCGACACTAGAAGCAAGAGCAGAGCGAATCCTCGCGATGTCTGGCAGTAGACGCTGCGGCGGGCATCGCGGCAACAGCGAGAACCACAGTGAGAGCCCCCCTCCATGCCGCGGTTCAGAGATTGCTATGCTTCTTTGGGGATCCGCGCGATGGCTGGGGCTGGGGGCTGGGGGCGAATCAATTGTTTCTCCTGGTGATTTGTTTTTTCTCGATCCATCCATCGGGGCAAGGACGTATGAGGTGTGATTTGTGAATTAGGCATGATTTTATTATAACAATTATTATTATTGTTATTAGGTTTTGGTTTTTTTGCTTTTAAGAGGATTGTGTTAGTTGAAAATTTCCATATCTTGCCGAGATTTCGGATCTCCCTTCCCCCCGTGTCATCTAACCGAGCGAGGAGACTAGTGGCTTCTCTCCCTCCTTACAGCGCCCTCCTTAACCCCCTCAACCCTTGTGGTGCCAGCAGCGAATGGCCCCCCGCCGCACCCCGCACGGCGATCCGGCTCGGTTGGAGGCGGCTGGCGGTGGTGCCCCTTGGCCTTTCACGGATCCGGCAGTGGTGTGTAGTCTCGGGTAGCGCCTTGTCCGGTGGTGAGGTGGTGGTGGCGAGGCTGCTTGCAGTACAAGAAATATGTCAACTAGTAACCTTCTGTCAGTGACCCTGGAAGAATTGGTCATAGATCTATGACCATTTGAGACCAATTGGTCAAAAGCTGTTCGAGGGGCTCCAAACTCTAAACCATTGCGACCATTTTGGTCAGAAAGGTCGTAATTTCCTTACACGAAATGGTCATAAAGCAAACAACACTGATCCGATGCATTATTTCTAGCTAATCACGACCAATATAGATGGTCATAGCCTTGTAAATTGTGGTGCATTGACTAGGTGCCACCTCACCAGTTTTACCTATGTGTCATGTCCATGTGTCATTTTTGCCTATATGTCATGCACATGGCACTGGTTTGAATCTACCACTTACAAATGGGCCCCACCAAACTAACATGGAGGACCCACCAATAAACTGACTCCAGGTCCCACCATTGAGCTGACTCGTTGGCCCCACTGACCCGACATGCAGGTCCCACCACCGACCTGACGGGTAGGACGACCTGACCACACAACACCCGCCAACTGACATGCGGGTCCCACCACTTACCTGACAAGCAGGACCCACCAACTAGCATGAGGCATCACCACTGTCAATGGAGAAAACTAAAAAAGAAATATGGGCAACGGGGGATACGAACCCGCGCCGCAACACAAAAACCCGCAGAGCCACACCACCACGCCACCATCTCGGAAGTGATATGCTGCCGCAATCAATTATTTTATAGATAAGATCGTTTTTTGGGCTTGGGCCTAAGCCGTGATAGGCCTCCCCTTCTCTCCTTTTTTACATTAACAAAGCGGTCCGCCGAGTGGGCTCACGGCCCATAGCCTATTAGCAGGCATTTTTAGGTATGAAATGTATGCTTATTATTAAAAAAATATGTTTCATTTCTTCCTCTTTCAAATAATTTGGGATTTCAAAAAAGTTTCAAACATAAAAATGAATTTGTTAGAAAAATGTACGTGAAATCATAAAATGTACGCGGACTAAAAGAAGTTCATGATTTTGAAGAAATGTTCGCGTATTGAAATCATGCTTGTGAATTTGACCCAAAATTTTTGAATTCAAAAAATGTTCATAATTTTTTCATAAAAAAGTTCACAAAAATGATTGTAAATTTGAGAAAACAAATCATCAATTCAGAATCATCATTTCCATGTTTGTAATTTTTTTATTAACTAAATGACAAATATGATGCAACGCTAAGTTTTTTTAATTTTCATGATTTTTCAACTTCTCATGTATAAGAAATTTTTTATACAAAAATATATAATGTATACTAAATGGTTTATCATGTATTTTAAAAAATTTAATCGAAGCATTGGAAAAAATATGTTAAACATTTTGTGATTAAATGTTGACCAAGTATTCAAAAAATCTTAAACTTGCACTCCAAAATGTTAAATATGTATTGAAAATGGTGTTTTTCCACTTTGCAACAAATATTTTCTAGGTTTTTCAAAAAAAGTATTTAAAAATATTAGACTTTGTTTGAAATTGAGGAATTAGTGAAAATTTTGTCAATTTCACGAGAGGTGTATGGAAACCTTTTTACATGAAACCATTTGGTGATTTGTACATGAAATGTGGTCTAATGTTTTGTAACAAATATTTGGAATGTGAAGGAAGTACCATTTTTATATATCCAAATGACATGAAATTAATACAGTTCCTTCATATGCCAAAATTATCACCCTCCTTCAAATTGTAGCTCAGTCAAATCATCTACGTAAGCCCAGGTTCAATTTCTATTTTATGGCCAGATTGGCACATTGCAAAGAAAGTGTTATCTAGAACCCTCCTATTTTATGGCCAGATGACGCAGCTGCAGGTCAAATTTGGCGCGCTTCCTGCTGAATCGCCGGGAATTTGTCTTTTTCACCAGAGCTGGATAAAAGCTTTGGATACCCAACCATTTTGTCAATTGTGCATTAAATATGGCCTAGTATTTTATAAAAATGATTTGGTACAAATTTGCAACAAATATATGGTAGGTCCTTCACAAAAAAAAACTCATTTCGGGCACTCAAAAAATGGAAGATGAATTTTTCGTACAAAGAAGATGAAAAGTTCCTTAGGCAACATTGCTTGTCATTCCAAGATGCACCGTTGTGCACGATATAAGGTCATTTGAACAAACTATGCCATGAATGTGGCCATAAGATTGATCATTTGGCTTGAAAGCCATGAATCTTCACACATGATAGCTCATTTCTGAGAACACTTTTTTAAAATAATTGCCGTATTACAAGTTTATTATTTTTCCTGGAAACTTGGCCACATATAATGACACAATGCGAAGGTTTTCCAATTTTTTGATTTTTTTTGAATTTTTTATGCCCGTTTCAAAACGCGGTCTAAACGGCGGGCTTGACCGTTCCTAGCTAGTGGTTGAATCTTGAATTTTTTTTGATGTTTCTCTGATTAAATAGATACTTATGTACCTAGAAATGATTTTTGGAAAAAAATAAAGTGATAACTACGAGGCAGCTATAGTTCGAATTTGACCAGCTTCCAACTGAATCGGCGAGAATTTGTCTTTTTCATGAGAGGTGGATCAAAACTTTTTACACCCAACCATTTGGTAAATTGTGGTTTAAATATGTCCTAGTATTTTAGAAAATTGATCTGGTACAATTTTACAACAAATATGTGGTAGGTCCTTCACAAAAAAACTCATTTCGGGCACTTGAAAAATGGAAAATAAATTTTTCGTACAAAGAAGATGAAAAGTTCCTTAGGCAACATTGTTTGTCATTCCAAGATGCACCGTTGTGCACGATATGAGATCATTTGAATAAACTATGCCATGAATGTGGCCATAAGATTGATCATTTGACTTGAAAGCCATGAATCTTCACACATGGTAGCTTATTTCTGAGAACACTTTTTTAAAATAATTGCCGTATTACAAGTTTATTATTTTTCCTAGAAACTTGGCCACATATAATGACACAATGCGAAGGTTTTCCAATTTTTTGATTTTTTTGAATTTTTTATGCCCGTTTCAAAACATGGTCTAAACGGAGGGCTTGACCGTTCCTAGCTAGTGGTTGAATCTTGGAATTTTTTTGATGTTTCTCTGATTAAATAGATACTTATGTACCTAGAAATGATTTTTGGGAAAAAATAAAGAGATAACTACGAGGCAGCTATAGTTCAAATTTGACCCGCTTCCAACTGAATCGACGGGAATTTGTCTTTTTCATGAGAAGTGGATCAAAACTTTTTACACCCAACCATTTGATCAATTGTGGTTTAAATATGTCCTAGTATTTTAGAAAATTGATTTGGTACAATTTTGCAACAATTTTTTGGTAGGCCCTTCACAAAAAAAACTCATTTTGGGCACTCGAATAATGATTAAAAATAGCTACAAAGATAAAAAATTGCATGCAAACTGGCTATCATCCATAAATTATGGTCTAAATTGATAGAAAATTTTAGTTGTGCCATTTTGCAAAATACTTTTGATAGCTACTTCACAAAACCCTCCTAGTTTTAGTACTTAGAAACTATTCTAAATCATAGTTTTTCTGAACCAATCAGAGCTCTTCACACGGATCACCCCCCTTAGCCGATCTAGACCTTCCATATCCGACGGATCCAACGTCTCTCAGGTCCCCTCTCAACCCAACCCAACCCAAA
Source organism: Triticum aestivum (assembly GCF_018294505.1). Taxonomy (NCBI): domain Eukaryota; kingdom Viridiplantae; phylum Streptophyta; class Magnoliopsida; order Poales; family Poaceae; genus Triticum; species Triticum aestivum. Next base: position 33,119,251 of record NC_057812.1, read on the forward strand.
CCCTAGCAGCCCCCTCTCCCACATCATCGCCGCCACCCACCCCGATCCCATCCCTCCCCTCGTCTCCATCCCAAGCCCAACCCACTTCCTCTGCCCTCTTCCTCGATCCCGTGGCCGCCGCCGCCCCTCATCTCCACCGGCATTGGGCTTCCCCGCTGGCGACCTCGCTGCCCTTCTCCCGCACCGCTGCTGCCCCCACCCTCGCGCGCCAACGAACGGACCAATCCCAAATCCTTGAACCCTACCCGCCGCCCCGTCCCTCTGACCCGGATCCCCCTCCATGCGGCCGGACGACGGCGCCGGCACCGGCGATCGCGATGAGCGCCTCTTCGCGGCGTGCGCTTCGCGCTCGTCGGCTTCGACCCCGCCTCTGAGTCCCAGGTGCGCCCACCCGCCTGCCTCGACACGGTTCCCGCTGCCATGCCCCCTTTTCATTTTGGATTTTATCGCGCAGCGCCTCGTCTCACCGGCCCGGCGACCATAGGCAGGCAGTCCACGGCCAGGATGGCGGCGTGCCCCACCGCGACCACGTACGCGCATGGCACTCGTTGCTGTCGGCGTCCCCGGAGTTGGCGTAGGAGGGGCTGGCCGGCGTCCCATGTCGACATCCTCCTCCCTCTTCTCTTGTGTGACTTGGAGGAGACCAGGGCGCCGCCCCATCGCGGTTGTCCTCGTTCACCTCTGCTCCAGCATCGAGGCCATCAACCTCAGGAACCCGCTCCTCGACCGCACCGTCGACGGCTTCCTCAAGATCGGCGCCATACATGCCCCTTCCTCCCTCCTCTTCCATCCAATGTCTGTATGTTGAAATGTGTCTGACTCTGATCCAATGTACGTGTGCAGGTCGGCGCCTACAGGGTGGTCACCGAGGACGCCTTCGACTGCATCCATTGGGGTAACAACCATGCGCATCCCGTCTCTCCTACTCTATCTAGTATACAAACGGTGTTGTTAGCCACAAGATCTGGATTTATTTCTGCGGATGTTGGTTAAGTTTGCTTCAGGCTATTCTACTAGTTCCACTAGTAATGCACTGATAGGCAGATGATATATTCTAACCTGGAACTGACTAAATGTTCAGTACTTCAGGCTATTTCAATAGCATTGCCTAGTTTCGAGCAAACTCTCGTAGAATAACTGTAGATAAGAAGTTGGGAAGTGGGTTTATTATCAAAATGTTGATTTAGATATGATTAGTAGATACCCATGTTCCAGGAAATTGTTTGTTCAGTTTCATGTCCCAGCAAATTAAACCATGCATCAGATTTGGGAATGAAAATAGATAGTGGCCTTCAGGCTGTAATAACAAGATATTTGTTCACTACATAATCTAGGAGCATTGCTCGAAATAATTCAGGCTCCTTGTTTGTACTGCAGCACTACTGGACTATTAAATTTATGTAAGCCACTATGTGACCAGTATGTGATCAAATTCTAGCGCTCTGCTTACTGTATATAAGCCGACTCTCCTTACTAGTTATTCTAATGAGGCCTATGAAGTTACTGTATATGACTCAGATCTGACGCTTTTGTTGTGTGTCTGGTTTTTCAGGATGTGGGTGGTGCAGTGGCCGCAAGAACACGCTCGGCAGCGTCTAGGCCGGGTCAGGGCGGCTGACAGCGGTGGCTACTTCCTTACACGGACTACAAGCTCGCCCATGACTACACGACCCTCCAGGTCCCGTCTGCATGCCCGCTCCCTCCTCCCTGCCTCCTGCAGGTACCTGTTTAGGCCGCAAGCGGACCTGACATGCTTATGAGTTCAGCATATGCGCTGTGTTATGTTCAGCTTCTTATGTGTCATGGAAATGTCCTTGTGTTGCATAGTAGGCCCTGAATTATTCATGTTGCTGGCGATGAGATGACATGCTTATGAATTATTCATGTTGCTTCCTATGTAAGCTTGCTAATGAATATGATTGACTTAATGAAACTGATGTCAATGCACTTGCGCACGGTTTTGCACCTGATGCTGGTTTTGCCTGGATGTGCAGCAGTCGTCTTGTTTGATTGTTAATTGCTGGGTGCTGGCTGGCGTACAATTTAATTTGTCTGCATGGTTGCTTAGTGCAGCAGCACTTGGAAATGTGTAGCAGTGAGTGCACTTGCTAGTTAGCCCACTTAGCATTAGTATGATATTGAAAGACTATTGTGCTTCCTGATTTTATGCCTGTTCAATCAAACGCTCAATTTACTTGCTTTGATGTAATTCCTGGATTCCTGACTAGGGTTATCCTAGCCTATTTATTTATTGTGAGCGAGTTACTTTTTTGTACCCTTTTTAGATCATCCATTCCCTGTATCTGAGGTCTGAGCCAGTGTGTGTTCAGGTTCATTCTTTTTGTGTCCCTTTCAAAGTGTTCATATGGTGGTGTGTCATCGAGTACCAGTGTGCTGCTGTTAGCCGTTGATATGCATGGTGGTGCCTGCTTATGTCTGTTCATATGTCCAATCTCTGGCTGATGTTTGTTTTGATTGATGTGCGTTCATTACCAATTCCTGAGGATGATTTGTGTTCCTCATGGCGATTAGTCTCGGACGCTACAAGCTATTCTCTGTTGTGTGGTATATCCTGATTGGTGGCATTCTATGTGCCAACTTATCCTGGAAACGACACATACATTCATATGCAGTCCTCTGTAATTTTTCTTTTCTCTGTGTTAAATGATCTAAATATGCGGACCAAATGATCTCATAGTTTGAATGCACCATAGTTTTGCATAACCTTGGTACATTTACATGCACACGCATACACATTTGAGTGCCGAGTGTTTGAATTATTGGAATGTGGGGGTTGGTCTGTTTATTCCCATGTTCTTAAGTTTTGTGTATTTAGACTGTAACTCTTAAGATATCATTCTAGCTATAAGTAGACAGCAAGTTACCAGCACATTGTAATGGCAGTCTAATTATCACTTTAATTTTCTCCCAAATGACTGTAAGTGGACTGTACGTTGTGACACCACTGATGCCAGACCTACAAACAGTAGTTTGATGGATCTGTAGGTTTTTTTGGGCTGTGGTATTACGATAGTTGTAGATGACATGTTTGAAACCAGGTCCAGTTCCAACCCGATTAGGATTGGCCTTTTAGCAGCATGGATTTACCAAGTTGGGATGTTGGGATAGTTGGATTCCTGTTGTCTCTTGTAGCACCAAATGCTAGTATGTGTTTTACTAAAGTCATCAGATAGTTAACTCATTGTGAGATGTCCACACTTGTTTTGTTAACAAACATGAACTGTTAAGTCATCTATTCCTGGCTTTTTCTTTTGTTCAGTATATACGTGTGCTTTCTGTTCTTTTGTTCTATTCACTGCGTGAGTATAGTTTCTTGTTGGCACCAAGGTGTTTGAGATGGTCTTCCTGTTGGTGCATGAGGAAGAGGAAGTGAAGTCATTGATTTGTCCACCGAGGAAGAGGAAGCGTGAAGTCTTTGATTTGTCCAGAGGGTAAGTCCTCGGTCTGTCCCACTCTTCCTTTGCTATGTGATTGTGACATCCATGTGTTATCTACTTATCTGGACACTTTGGTTCATATACTATTCTTGTGATTTTCCAATGCTCTGCCAAAAAATGAATCTGTAACCTTTAATGAATTCAATGTATGATCGTGATGAGAATGAATGAATGAATGATATCATACCAACTTGTTTTTCCCTTGATCAGTATCATTTGTGGTAGCTCCTAAGCAACATGATCTTTTTCTTGCTCCGAGATCCCAAGTGTGGTGTTGTACTTTTGTTGTGCTTGGTTGATGTCCTGCTAGCTGCTACTGTTAATTGTTACTACCATGATGTTAACACTGCTTAGAATATGTTCTGCGCCTTAATTCTACTAGTATTTGTTGTCAAAAGCATGATTGTATTGTGAGCCATCAATTTCTTGGAGTCTTCTTAGAGCTTGTTGGCATTAGGATCGACCCCTAGCTGCTTGTGTATTTGTTTATTATTTTGTTCAATATTCTTTTCCTAGCTGTTGTATGTTTGAGGATATTGCTTTCATTCTGAATTCACAGCCATGATAATGATCGTTTCCTGTCTTTTACAGGAGCTCCAGGCTCAAGAAGTTGGAAAAGGGAACGCTTCATCTTTGTAGCTAATTATATGTTCCTCGATGATGTGAATGGCTGTTATAGTATTTCATAGCAGCACTTTTGTAGTTGTTCTAAATTCCTGGATGATGTGAACTATGGCATGATTGTAATATATATAATATACTCATTTTTGTCGCCATTTATGAAAATTTGTGTGATTGGGGCTCTCTGGACCAAAATACTGGTTACTTTATTGTTGATATGTCGGAAATGAAACATATACTATTTGGGCCCTAAAAAGGCCACAAATCAAACAATTCAGGAAAAATGAACAAAATTACTAAAAGAATCAATTGCGAAAAGGCGATGGCCAAGTAAATAAAAAGGCTTAGGCCCAAAAACGAAATAGATCACAAAAAGGCCATGATCCATGAAATAAAAAGGCCAAATTGTTGGGCCAGGCCCATGTAGCTAGAGAAAATTAATAGAGAAAATATATAGTAAAAAGGCCGAATTGTTGGGCTAGGCCCATGTAGAAAATCGAATTGGACCGGGCTGAATCTTGTGCCACATCAGATTGCCACGCTAGATGCCTACGTGGCCTGGGGAGATTGCTAGTGACCAAAACGCCACAGTAGACGTATTTTGGTCATAAACGTTTACGACCATTCCAGAAGAAAGGTCGCTAATGTCAGTTTATGACGGCCAGCTTTTGACATTATGTTTTTGGTCACAAAAAGGTCACAAATGGAAATTCGTGACCATTCAGTGACCAATAGTGGTGGTCACAAGTTGACATATTTCTTGTAGTGTTGGCCGCAGGACATCGCGTCGGCTAGCGGCGTTGCCCTCTCGGCCCAGATCTAGGACCTTTTGGGCCCCATCTTGGCCTGAGCTGGACATGTTGGGTTTGCCTGCGTCGTCTCCAGCAAAAGGAGGTGCGGCTCATGCTGATGGTGGTAGAGACGCTGACACGCTGACTGCAGCGAGGCGACAGGAGCTTCACGAGCCCTTTTTGGGCATGACCGGGCCTAGGTTGCCTGGTTTGCTTTTGATGTTGCATCTGGTCAGTTACCACCGAGGGCGGTGGAGAGTGTCCCCTCCTGCGTGGCTGCTGACTCTACCGATCCTCATTGATGGAGTGCGATGGATCGTCCGGGGTCGTGGTTGGTTGGCAGTCAGGGGAAATCCTTGTCGGCTTGACCAACACCGACGCAGTGATGCCTGTGGGCGCCACTATTCCTTCCTTAAGGGCGTCGGGTAATCCTCTTACCCCATGCCCCTTCGCGTACCAGGGGAAACCCTGGGACAAGTCCGGGAAGTGTCGTCATCGTGTTCCTTCTTGAAGGTGTTGCTTGGTATGCTGCGTTCCGGAGTGCTAGGAGCGTGGTGAGAATTTTCCGGTTGTCACAACGGTTGCGGTTCATCATCGTTTTCACTGATCCGATGTGGTTGGCATTATTTTCTATTTTGTATCGTTTGGGCGTGCTTGTGCTAAGACCCCGACAATTGAATCGTGTGGTTGATACATTAATATATATAATAGGGCGAAAGCCTATTTTGAGCATTCGGTTAGTTCGATGAGCTTGGAGCTTAGATTACACAGTCCGGGCGAGTGAACAGAGATTAGATATATACCCGTTGGGTTTTTATTTGATTTGATTTCTTGTATTTCTTCTTTGACTTGCTTGGAGCATAGATTAATTACATAGTCCAACTATGAACAAGTCTCATCTTTGTTGAAACGAATGAACTAGTCTCGTCTCATATAGTTAAGACGGATGATATATTCATGCTACCAACTGTTTAGTTGCTTGTCTCAGGTTTCCTTAATGTTACCATGTTCAATTCTGTGACATGCTGTCCATTGCCAATTACTGCTTGCTTGGTCTATATTTGGTTCATAACCTAAGTATATATACCTAAACTGATCAAACAATTTGCCCAACTCGATGCAATTGTGATAAACTGATAACTGATCCTACTGTCCTGCATCCAGGTCCGTGGGTGGTTGGGAGACTATTGAGAATAAGAAGGAGAAATTAGGGCAAACATCTAGGAGGGGACAATGGGCACCACGAACTTCATCCTCTAATGCTCCACCCAATACAACATGCCAAACTTGAGGGCATACGACCTTCTCCACCTCCAATCCTAGAGGGCATACGACCTTCTTTGCTGCGTATGTACTGTCGGGCAATTCGTTATCCTTTGGAAGCTTCTTCAATATTTTCAGTAGCTTCTCAAATCCTTTGTCAGCCACAGCAGCTCTGCCTTCCACTGCAGCAATTCCAGTACGGTACCGAGCTTTGTGTTGCCATCTTCGCAATTGGGGTACAACCCGTTTTTGTGATCCTCTAACATGCGATCGAACTTCAGCTTCTCCTTTTGACTTTCGCATTGCGTCCTTGCATCGACAATGACCTGGCGGAGATCATCATCATCGGGCACATCGTCTAGTTCCTCTTGATCTTCAGTAGCTTCACCCGTTGCAGCATCATTGGGCTCATCGTCTGGTTCCTCTTGATCTTCACCAGCTCCCCCCGTTGCAGCATCACCGTATTCAAGGGGCACATACTTGTCATCATACTATTCTTCTTCGCCGTCTTCCATCATAACCCCTATTTCTCCATGCCTCATCCAAACATTATAGTGTGGCATGAAACCCTTGTAAAGAAGGTGGGAGTGAAGGATTTTCCGGTTAGAGTAAGATCTCGTATTCTCACATTCAGTGCATGGACAACACATAAAACCATTCTGCTTGTTTGCCTCAGCCGCATCGAGAAACTCATGCACGCCCTTAATGTACTCAGAGGTGTGTCTGTCACCGTACATCCATTGCCGGTTCATCTGCATGCATTATATATAATTAAGTGACCAAATTAATAGAAGTTCATCATCACATTAAAACCAAAGTACATACATAGTTCTCATCTAACAACATATAGCTCTCTAGAGCATCTAATTAATTAAACCATACATTGAAACTATGTAAAACATTTCAATGCGAAAACAAATGCGATCATAATCACAACCAAGGTAACAATTGATCCAACGACATAATGATACCAAGCCTCGGTATGAATGTCATATTTTCTAATCTTTCTAATCTTCAAGCGCATTGCATCCATCTTGATCTTGTGATCATCGACGACATCCGCAACATGCAACTCCTATATCATCTTCTCCTCAATTTTTTTATTTTTCCTTCAACAAATTGTTTTCTTATTCAACTAAATTTAACCTCTCAACAATAGGGTCGGTTGGAATTTCCGATTCACATACATCCTACATACATAAAATCTATGTCACGTTGGTCGGCATAATTTTCATAAACAATAAATGAACCAGTAGTTATAAAGATAATATATATACCACATCCGAATCATAGACATGACGAGGGCCGATGGGGGCAGATACCAAAACCATCGCACTATATAAGATGCAATAATAAAAGTACGAAAATAATACAAGTATCTATGTAAACATACAAGTAAGAATATTTTTTCCTTTTAGAAAGAAGATAAGAACAAGAGGCTCACCACGGTGGTGTCGGCGATGAGCTCGGCGCGGGTGATCGACGGCGGTGAAGACGGGGACGGGGCATGACGGACCGCTAAACCTAGACAAATATTGAGGAAAATGGAGCTTGGAGGTCGAGCTTGGAGAAGAGAAAGCTTAAGTAGTGTGGCTCGGGCATTCCATCGAACACCTTGTGTGCATAGGAGGTGAGCTCGAGCACCACCAAGCCCTCTCCCCTCGGCCAAAAAAACAGAGCAGTGTGCTCTGCTGTTACGCGAGGGGGTATATATAGACACCTCATTGGTCCCGGTTGGTGGCATGAACCGGGACTAAAGGGGAGCCTTTGGTCCTGGTTCAAGCCACCAACCGGGACCAATGGTGGTGGGCCAGGAGCGAGGCCCATTGGTCCCGGTTCGTCCCACCAACCGGGACCAAAAGGTCCAGACAAACCGGGACCAATGGCCCACGTGGCCCGGCCGGCCCCCTGGGCTCACGAACCGGGTCCAATGCCCCAATTGGTCCCGGTTCTGGACTGAACCGGGACTAATGGGCTGACCCGGCCTGGATCGTTGCCCCCTTTTCTACTAGTGCTACCTTTCTCCTTCATGACTTGTGGATCCAGTATTTCAACCAATTTACCTTCTGCAAATAGTTCAACAAATTGTGCAACAATCCCATCTCCTTAGGATGATCTATATGTAGCTGAAATTTTGCTAGTAAGCAACTCAATGAGAATTACCCCGTAGCTATAAACGTCACTTTTGTTTAGTCGACCAGTGTAATAGTATGTAGGATCTAAATATCCAAAAGTTCCTTGAACCACTGTTGTTGTAGTTGATTGATCACGAGGAATGTACCTTGAAGCTCCAAAGTCACACACCTTTGTTGTGAACGCATCATCAAGAAGTATATTGGCTGACTCGATATCTCTGTATTACTAGGACTGAAATGGCTGAGTGAAGGTAAACAGGGGCTTTGCCAATTTCTGTTGCGATTCTTAATCTATTTTTCCAAGTTATTGATCCCAGCGGTTCCTTGTGAAGAAGACCACATAGGGTACGATTGGAAATGAATTCATAGACCAACAAAGGGACTTCAGTCTCGAGACAACATCCAAGAAGCTTTACACTATTCCTATGGTTGACTTGTGAGAGTATGGCAACTTTATTTATAAACTCACTAATTTCTCTCTTGACCACAATATTTGACCTTTTAATGGCTACAACATGCAAGTCAGAAAAAATCCCTTTGTATATAGTACCATGCCCCCCTCCTCCAAGCTTTCTCTCAGAAAACCGCCATTTTACAAAACGTGACACTTTGCACCGAGCCGAAGAATTGACAGTGACAAAAAAACACTGATGAGAAATGCTAACAAGTTTGATGACGTCACTGATCGGTTGGGCCCGACTATCGGGCGGAGTTGGCATAACAAAGTGACACATATAGACAAAAAATGCCAAGTCTTCTTCTTCCTCCTCTCTCTGGTAAAACAAATAATAATGCCACGACCACCGCCGTGACCTCTCACCTTCGCCTCGATCCGGTCGGAGACCGAGCCCTGGTGACCCCCACATTCGGATCCGGCGCCGATCCGTCCATTTCGCCGCCCGCTAGACATCACCGACCTCTACCGCGCCCGTTCCCTACCGTGCCAGTCCTTGACGTGCCAGATCCGACGCATCCCTGGCGGAGTTCACCTCCAACACCGCTGTCGTCTGCCTCCTCTACTTGCCATAGATCTGGATGGAAGTGACGTTGAGGTGCCCGTGTGGCACCTTCAGTAGCTGTCGGAAGACCCCTGCAACGTCCAGGCATCCACCGTGAGCAGGAGCAGCTTCTTGGCGATGCCCTCCACGTCCCTCTGAAGCTCCTCTTACGCCAGTCCAGTTCATGGACGGCTCGGCAACGGCAGTGGCGGGGTACCGCCGGCGGCGGCCTAAGCGACTTGGTTGTCTCTGAACTTCGTGAGGCGCGAGGCGTGGTCGGTGAAGTGGGCCCATCTAACCAAACGTCGTCGTACTGCTGGTGCCGCTCGTCGGCGCCCCATACTGCCCAAGCAAGATTATTCCCTCACAGGCTCAAAAATGTTACATGATAACAACTAATCATGTTTAATAGAGAGCAGATAAGCCCAAGGAATATTGTTGATGGGGTGGGGTGTTGCATTGAATTCCATCTTTATCTATTTTATCCCTCTAGATAATTGAATGTAGCTGAAAATACGAGGCACGCTAGCATTCCTCAGAGGCTTAGGCTGGTCATAGTGGGGGTAACTTAGGTAGTAACTTAACATATTCCAAGGCAATTTTGCTTATCTGGCAAATATTTAATGAGAAAAGAGATGTTTGGAGTAATATAATATGTTACTGTAACATAGCGCTTCCCGAGGTAAAGTGAGTCTATAGGCTAATAAATGAAGCCATCTATGACACCACTCTTATGATACTTTGCACTATGAAGGTAGTAACTTAGACTAATGTCATATGCATGACACTACTATAAGTTACTTCCCACTATGACCAGCCTTATTGATGTAGTCCTCAGCTCCCCCATGCCAGCACCTGAATAAAAAATTGATTTCAATTTGAATACTTGTATAGAAAATACTCCCTCCTTTCCGGTTTATAGGGCTTATCTCAAAATTTTAGTATTTTCATTTTATAAGGCTCAATTTGGTTGTTCCCCATCACATGTTCAAACTTTAAGGTGCAGTGCATGCATGCATTGCGATTAATGCATTCGTAAACATGATTTTTTGAGGAAAACAAGAGCATTAATTGGGTGCTTTTGCAAACTACAAAAAATATTCCACCACTCATCATCTACCTTGGTTGGTGAGATTTTTGAATTGAGCCTTATAAACAGGAAAGGAGGGAGTAGTTAACTAATGCAATACTCGGTGTTTTGCATTTACTCACTCCATAATTCTTTCAAGGATAACATCAGTGCATGCAATCACTATTGGAATGTGCTACAGCCTATGAGATTCTCGATTTCATAAATACAGAGTTCATTATTACTTCATAACGAATCATAGTATTTACACGCACTTGAGTAAATATAGGACAGCAAAACCACAATTGTGCTTATGATGAAGTTTAGAAATCTCCCAAAAAGTACATGCCTTCACCTCTCTAAGAAAATCATAACTAGTCATATATGGCTTGCAGTATTCAGTGAAAATCAAGTCCACATCATGTTCCTATATCCAAAGTTCATGATGTCAAATATGTCAAATATAGTAAGCAAGGAAAATAACTTCAATAAGTGTATATGTTCTATAGTAAACGAAAGTATGAGACAGTGACACGCTGCCTGCAGCGGGGCGACAGGAGCATCACGAGCCCATATTGGGTTCGTTCGGGCCTAGGTTGCCTGGTTTGCTTCTAATGTTGCATCTGGTCCGTTACTGCCGAGGGCGGGGGAGATTGGCCCCTCTCGCGTGGCTGTTGACTCTGTCGCTCTTTTTTGACGGTGTGCGATGGATCGTCCGGGGCCGTGGTTGGTTGGCAGTCGGGGAAATCTTTCTCGGCTTGACCGACAACGACGTAGTGATGCCCATGGGCGGCGACGTGCCTTCCTAATGGCGTCGGGTATACCCCTTACCCCATGCCCCTTCATGTACCAGGGAAAATCCTGGGACAAGTCTGGGCAGCGTCATCATCGTCGTGTTCCTTCTAGAAGGCCCTGCCTGGTATGCTGCGTTCCGGCGTGCTAGGAGCGTGGTGGAAATTTTCCGGTTGGGGCAATGGTTGCGGGTCATCATCATTTTCATTGATCCGACATGGTTGGCATTATTTTCTCTTTTGTTTCGTTTGGGCGTGCTTGTGCTGAGACCCCATCAGTTGTATCGTGTTGTTGATATATTAATATATAGCAGGGCGACAACCTATTTTGAGGATTCAGTTAGTTCCATGAGCTTGGAGATTAGATTACACAGTCCGAGTGAGAGTACAAAGATTAGATATATACCCGTTGGGTTTCTATTTGATTTAATTTCTTGGATTTGTTCTTTGACTTGCTTGGAGCATAGATTAATTACATAGTCCAACTATGAATGACTCTCATCTTTGTCAAAAAGAATGAACCAGTATCATCTCAAATAGTTAAGACCGATGATATATTCATGCTGCGAACTGTTTGGTTGCTTGTCTTTGGTTTTCCTTAACATTACCATGCTCAATTCTATAACATGCTGTCCATTGCCAATTACTGCTTGCTTGGTCTATATTTGGTTCATAACCAAAGTATATATACCAAAACTAATCAAACAATTTGCCCAACTTGCTGCAATTGTGATAAACTGATAACTGATCCTACAGTCCTGCATCCAGGTCCGGGGGTAGTTGGGAGACTATTGAGAATAAGAAGAAGAAATCAGGGCAAACATCTGGGAGGGGACAATGGGCATCACAGACTTCATCCCCGAATGCTCCACCCAATACAGCATGCCAAGCTTAAATGGCAGTGGATCTTTGCGTCCTTCAGGAAACAATTCGGATCCTCAACTTTAATGGCAATGTTCATCTTTATGAACATGTAAGAAGTCAGATTTTTCATTTTGAGGCGACATCTGCTCCTCAACTCCTTGTAGATGTGATACTTGATTTCAATCTTTTTGGCATGTACCTATTTGGAAAGAAAGAAAAACTTCATAGTTGAAGTATCGCTATGATTCAACATGGAGCGGAACCGATATTTCATATGTAATAGGAAATGTTTCATAGTATTAAAAAATGTTCCCAACATTTTCAAAAAATGTATACATGTTTCAAGTATATGTTTGTGACACTTTAGTAATTGTTCTTACAATCTAAAAAAAATGTTGTTCTCATAATTTCAATTGAAACGTTTTTCTCATTCCAAAAAAATCTTTGTGCCATTTAAATGAAATATTTACACATTAAAAAATTTGTTCATGATTTTTTAAATTGCTTTATAATTTTTTTTAAAAAATTGTATAATTTAAGAAAAAGTTTCGTACCATTAACAAATTCATTCATTCGTATGTGTGTGTCATAGTTTGTGTGTGTGTCTGCGCGTGCGTGAAATTTGGCTCTCTCGCATGTTGTACTAGCTTTCTATTGATTGAGATGGGGCTCGCTGTTGGAGTTGTGGCCGGACCTGGCCATGATGGAGTAGGCACAAGAGATTGAAGAGGAAGGAGAGGGGACAGGAGGGGGGCAGAGAGGGCGAGACGACTAAGGTTTTGACTAGGTTTTGTTAGACGCGGGTAGAGTTTTTTAGGGGGAGTGTGGGTGGCATGGGCCAGAGCAGGCCGATACGACATGGCGGCAGTGTCCAAGCCTCGCCATACCCGCCCCACATACATCTAGATATGGGTTTTCCGGATAGCCCAAACGGTTGGGCTGGTTATGGGGCGGCTTTGAGGGCTCTAGTTGTAAATGCTCTTATTCCTTTTTTACTGGTAAATGCTCTTACTCCTTATCTATAACTTCGGTCGGTTTAATAAACATTAAAAGGTATTATCACGTGGTTAAAAAAATCGATAGGAAAGAACATGTATATACAAAATATCGAAACCGTAATAATAATATTATGTATTGATCTGACTCGTATATATAGAATAGTGCAGGGGGGGGGGGATTTGAAGTAGAGGGCAAGTGGTAAAGGCTTTTAAACCTATTATTCTTTTATAACTCTTACTATCTGTAAATTAAGGGAAAATAATGAATCCGCAATAAAGGGAAACAAATAAATTTCCTTCTTTCTAATTGTATAGTCTACAAAGTAGAGATATGAGCCAGAAATAAAGGGGATGTCTACTTTGATCGCCAGGGTTTAAAGTATTTCCATCCAGCTTAGAAGGAAAGGAAAGTGGCAGCTGTGCTCGACACTAGAAGGAAGAGCAGAGCGAATCCTCGCGATGTCTGGCAGTAGACACTGCGGCGGGCGTCCTGGCAACAGCGAGAACCATGGTGAGAGCCCCCCCCTCCTTGCCGCGGTTTAGAGATGTCTATGCTTCTTTGGGGATCCGCGCGATGGCTGGGGCTGGGGGCTGGGGGCGAATCAATTGTTGCACCTGGTGATTTGTTTTTTCTCGATCCATCCATCGGGGCAAGGACTGATGAGGTGTGATTTGTGAATTAGGCATGATTATTTTTTTCTTCAACTCCTTGTATTTTGAGGCGATATCTGCTCCTCAACTCCTTGTAGATGTGATACTTCATTTGAATCTTTTTGGGATGTACCTATTTGGAAAGAAAGAAAAACTTCACAGTTGAAGTATCTTTATGATTCAACATGGAGAGGGACCGATATTTCATAGGTAATAGGAAATGTTTCATCGTATTAAAAAAATGTTCCCAACATTTTAAAAAAATGTATACATGTTTCAAGTATATGTTTGTGACACTTTAATAATTGTTCGTACAATCTAAATGAAAGTTGTTCTCATAATTTCAATTGAAATGTTTTATCTCGTTCCAAAATTTTTTCCAGCCATTTAAATGAAATAGCTACACATTAAAAAATATGTTCATGAATTTTTTTAAATTGCTTTATATATTTTTTAAAAAATTGTATAATTTAAGAAAAAGTTTCATACCATTAACAAATTCATTCATTCATATGTGTGTGTGTGTCATAGTTTGTGTGTGTTTGCGCGCGCGCTCGTGAAAGTTGGCTCTCTCGCATGTTGTACTAGCTTTCTACCGGTTAAGATGGGGCTCGCATTCGGAATTGTGGCCAGACCTGGCCATGATGGAGTTGGCAGAAGAGATTGAAGACGAAGGAGAGGGGACGGGAGGGGACCAGAGAGGGCGAGAGGACGAAGGTTTTGACTAGGTTTTGTTAGATGCGGGTGGAGTTTTTTAGGGGAGTGGTGGGAGGCATGGGCCATAGCAGGCCGATACGATGTGGCGGCAGTGTCCAAGCCTCGCCATACCCGCCCCACATACGTCTAGTTATGGGTTTTCCGGACAGCCCAAACTGTTGGGTTGGTTGTGGGGCAGCTTTGAGCGCTTTAGTTGTAACTGCTCTTATTCCTTTTTTACGGGTAAATGCGCTTAAGCCTTGTCTCTAACTTAAGGAGATGGGCTCAGGTTAATAGACATAAAAAGGTATTATCACTTGGTTCAAAAAAAAATCGATAGGAAAGAACATGTATATACAAAATATCAAAACCATAATGATGATATTATGTATTGATCTAACTCGTATATATAGAATAGTGCAGGGGAGAAAGATTTGAAGTAGTGAGCAAGTGGTATAGGCTTTTAAATCTATTATTCTTTTATAACTCTTACTATCTGTAAATTAAGGGAAACAAATGAATCCGCAAAAAAGGGAAACAAATAAATTTCCTTCTTTCTAATTGTATAGTCTACTAAGCAGAGACATGAGCTGGAAATAAAGGGGATGTCTACTTTGGTCGCCAAGGATTAAATTGATTTCCATCCAGCTCAAAAGGAAAGGAAAGTGGCAGCTCCGCTCAGCACTAGAAGCAAGAGCAGAGCGAATCCTCACGATGTCTGGCAGTAGACGCAGCGGCGGGCCTCCCGGCAACGGAGAGAACCCCGGTGAGAGCCCCCCTCCTTGCCGCGGTTTGGAGATGTCTATGCTTCTTTGGCGATCCGCGCGATGGCTCGGGCTGGGGGCGAACAATTGTTGCATCTGGTGATTCGTTTTTGCTTGATCCATCCATCGGGACAACGACTGATGAGGAGTGATTTGTGAATTAGGCATGATTATTTTATTATTATTATTGTTCTTAGGTTTTGGTTTGTTTGCTTTTAAGGGGATTCAGTTAGTTGAAAATTTTCAAATCTTGCCGAGATTTCGGATCTACCTCTCCCATCTAACCGAGCGTGTCGACTAGGTGCTCCTCTCCCTCCTTACAGTGCCCTCCTTAACCCCCTCAACCCTTGTAGTGCCAGCGGTGAATGCCCCATCTCCCCCCTGCCACACCCCGCACGGCGGTCCGGCTCGGGTGGAGGCGGCTGGCGGCGGTGCCCCTTGGCCGTTCATGGATCCGGCGGCGGTGTGTCCTCTTGGGTAGCGCAGTGTCGGGTGTTGAGGTGGCAGTGGTGCGGCTGCTTGGCCGCGGGTCGGCACGGCGTCTGGCGGCGGCGCCCTGCCGGCCTAGATCTAGGCCCTTTTGGGCCCCATTTGGGGCTGAGCAGGCTATTTGGGTTTGCTTGCATCGTCTCCAGCAAAAGGAGGTGAGGATCATGCTGGTGGTGGTAGAGACACCGACACGCTAGCTACAGCGGGGCGACGGGAGCTTAATGAGCCCATTTTGGGGACGGCCGGACCTAGGTTGTCTGGTTTGCTTCTGATGTTGCATCTGTTTAGTTACCACCGAGGTGGAGATTGTCCCCTCCCGCGTGGCTGCTGACTCTACCGCTCCTCATTGATGGAGTGCGATGGATCGTCCGGGGTCGTGGTTGGTTGGAAGTCGGGGGAAATCCTTGTCGGCTTGACCGAGACTGACGCAGTGATGCCCATGTGCGCCATCGTTCCTTCCTTAAGGGTGTTGGGTATACCCGTACCATGGGAAACCCTGGGACAAGTCCGGGCAGTGTCATCGTCGTCGTGTTCCTTCTTGAAGGAGCTGCATGGTATGCTGCGTTCCGGAGTGTTAGGAGCATGGTGAGAATTTTTCGGTTGTCGCAACGGTTGCCGTTCATCATCATTTTCACTGATTCGATGTCGTTGGCATTATTTTCTCTTTTGTTTCGTTTGGGCGTGCTTGTGCTCAGACCCCAGCAATTGTATCGTGTGGTTGATATATTAATATATATAGCAGGGCGGAAGACTATTTTGAGCATTCAGTTAGTTCCATGAGCTTGGACCTTAGATTACACAGTCCGAATGAGTGAACAGAGATTAGATATATACCCATTGGGTTTCTATTTGATTTGCTTTCTTGGATTTCTTCTTTGACTTGCTTGGAGCGTTGATTAATTACATAGTCCAACTATGAAGGACTCTCATCTTTGTCGAAAAGTATGAACTAGTCTCATCTCATATAGTTAAGACCGATGATACATTCATGCTGCAAACTGTTTGGTTTCTTGTCTCAGGTTTTCCTTAACGTTACCATGCTCAATTCTATAACATGTTGTCCATTGCCAATTACTGCTTGCTTGGTCTATATTTGGTTCATAACCTAATTATATATATATACCAAAACTGATCAAACAATTTGCCCAACTTGATGCAATTGTGATAAACTAATAACTAATCCTACACTCCTGCATCCAGGTCCGGGGGTGGTTGGGAGACTATTGAGAACAATAAGAAGAAATCAGGGCAAACATCTAGCAGGGGACAAAGGGTACCACGGACTTCATCCTCGAATGCTCCACGCAATACAACATGCCAAACTTGAATGGCAATGGATCTTCACATCCTTCAGGAAACAATTTGACTCCTCAACTTGAATGGCAATGTTCATCTTTGGGAACACCTAAGAAGTCAGAGTTTGCATTTTGAGGCGATATCTGCTCCTCAACTCCTTGTAGATGTGATACTTGATTTCCATCTTTCTTGGGATGTATCTATCTGGAAAGAAAAACTTCACACTTGAAGTATCGTTATGATTCAACATGGAGAGGGACCGATATTTCGTATATAATATGGAATGTTTCATAGTATTAATACAATGTTCCCAACATTTTCAAAAAATGTATAGAAGTTTCAATTATATGTTTGTGACACTTTAATAATTGTTCGTACTATCTAAAATAAAGTTGTTCTCATAACTTCAATTGAAATGTTTTATCTCATTCCAAAAAAATGTTTCAGCCATTTAAATGAAATATTTACAAATTAAAAAAATATGTTCATGAATTTTTTAAATTGCTTTATAAAAGTTTTGAAAAATTGTATAATTTAAGAAAAAGTTTCGTACCATTAACAAATTCACTCATTCATATGTGTGTCATAGTTTGTGTGTGTGTGCGCGCGCTCGTGCAAGTTGGCTCTCTCGCATGTTGTACTAGCTTTCTACATATTAAGATGGGGCTCGCATTCGGAATTGTGGCCGGACCTGGCCATGATGGAGTAAGCAGAAGAGATTGAAGAGTTAGGAGAGGGGACGGGAGGGGACCTGAGAGGGCGAGAGGACTAAGGTTTTGACTAGGTTTTGTTAGACGCGGGTGGAGTTTTTTAGGGGAGTGGTGGGAGGCGTGGGCCATAGCAGGCCGATACGACGTGGCGGCAGTGTCCAAGCCTCGCCATACCCGCCCCACACACGTCTAGTTATGGGTTTTCCGGACAGCCCAAACGGTTGGGCTGGTTGTGGGGCAGCTTTGAGGGCTTTAGTTGTAAATGCTCTTATTCCTTTTTTACTGGTAAATGCTCTTACGCCTTGTCTCTAACTTAAGGAGGTGGGGTCGGTTTAATAGACATAAAAAGGTCTTATCACTTGGTTCGAAAAAAATCGATAGGAAAGAACATGTATATACAAAATATCAAAACTGTAATGATGATATTATGTATTGATCTAACTCGTATATATAGAATAGTGCAGGGGAGAAAGATTTGAAGTAGTGGGCAGGTGGTAAAGGCTTTTAAATCTATTATTCTTTTATAACTCTTACTATCTGTAAATTAAGGGAAACAAATGAATCCGCAAAAAAGGGAAACACATAAATTTCCTTCTTTCTAATTGTATAGTCTACAAAGTAGAGACATGAGCTGGAAATAAAGGGGATGTCTACTTTGGTCGCCAGGGATTAAAGTGATTTCCATCCAGCTCAAAAGGAAGGAAATTGGCAGCTCCGCTCAACACTAGAAGCAAGAGCAGAGCGAATCCTCACGATGTCTGGCAGTAGACGCAGCGGCGGGCCTCCTGGCAATGGAGAGAACCCCGGTGAGAGCCCCCCACCTTGCCGTGGTTCGGAGATGTCCATGCTTCTTTGGCGATCCGCACGATGGCTGGGGCTAGGGGCGAATCAATTGTTGCATCTGGTGATTTGTTTTTGCTCGATCCATCCATCGGGACAACGACTGATGAGGAGTGATTTGTGAATTAGGCATGATTATTTTACTATTATTATTGTTATTAGGTTTTGGTTTGTTTGCTTTTAAGGGGATTCAGTTAGTTGAAAATTTTCAAATCTGGCCGAGATTTCGGATCTCCCTCCCCCCACGTCATCTAACCGAGCGTGGCGACTAGGGGCTCCTCTCCCTTCTTACAGCGCCCCCGTTAACCCCCTCAACCCTTGTGGTGCCAGCGGCGAATGCCCCAACCCCCCCCTACCGCACCCCGCACGGCGATCTGGCTCGGGTGGAGGCGGCTTACGGCGGTGCCCCTTAGCCGTTCATGGATGCGGCGGCGGTGTGTTCTCTCGGGTAGCGCAGTGTCGGGTGTTGAGGTGGCAGTGGCGTGGTTGCTTGGCCGCGGGGCGGCTGGCGGCGGCGCCCTCTCGGCCCCGATCTAGGCCCTTTTGGGCCCCCATTTGGGCTAAGCAGGCTATTTGGGTTTGCCTGCATCGTCTCCAGCAAAAGGAGGTGCGATTCATGCTGGTGGTGGTAGAGACACTGACACGCTGGCTACAGCTGGGCGACGGGTGCTTAATGAGCCCATTTTGGGGACGACCGGGCCTAGGTTGCCTGGTTTGCTTCTGATGTTGCATCTGTTTAGTATGGGTGTGCTTGTGCTGAGACCCCAGCAATTGTATCGTGTGGTTGATATATTAATGTATACAGCAGGATGGAAGACTATTTTGAGCATTCGGTTAGTTCCATGAGCTTGGAGCTTAGATTACACAGTCCGAGTGAGTGAACAGAGATTAGATATATACCCGTTGGTTTTCTATTTGATTTGATTTCTTGGATTTCTTCTTTGACTTGCTTGGAGCGTAGATTAATTACGTAGTCCAACTATGAAGGACTCTCATCTTTGTTGAAAAGTATGAACTAGTCTCATCTCATATAGTTAAGACCAATGATACATTCATGCTGCCAACTGTTTGGTTGCTTGTCTCAGGTTTTCCTTAACGTTACCATGCTCAATTCTATAACATGTTGTCCATTGCCAATTACTGCTTGCTTGGTCTATATTTGGTTCATAACCTAATTGTATATATACCAAAACTGATCAAACAATTTTCCCAACTTGATGCAATTGTGATAAACTGATAACTGATCCTACAGTCCTGCATCTAGGTCCGGGGGTGGTTGGGAGACTATTGAGAATAAGAAGAAGAAATCATGACAAACATCTAGGAGGGGACAATGGGCACCACGGACTTCATCGTTGAATGCTCCACCCAATACAACATGCCAAACTTTAATGGCAATGGATCTTCACATCCTTCAGGAAACAATTCGACTCCTCAACTTGAATGGCAATGTTCATCTTTGGGAACACGTAAGAAGTCAGAGTTTGCATTTTGAGGCGATATCTGCTCCTCAACTCCTTGTAGATGTGATACTTGATTTCCATCTTTCTTGGGATGTATCTATCTGGAAAGAAAAACTTCACACTTGAAGTATCGTTATGATTCAACATGGAGAGGGACCGATATTTCATATATAATATGGAATGTTTCATAGTATTAAAACAATGTTCCCAACATTTTCAAAAAATGTATAGAAGTTTCAAGTATATGTTTGTGACACTTTAATAATTTTTCATACAATCTAAAATAAAGTTGTTCTCAAAATTTAAATTGAAATGTTTTATCTCAGTCCAAAAAAATGTTTCAGCCATTTAAATGAAATATTTACACATTAAAAAATATGTTCATGAATTTTTTAAATTGCTTTATAAAAGTTTTGAAAAATTGTATAATTTAAAAAAAAGTTTGGTACCATTAACAAATTCACTCATTCGTATGTGTGTGTCATAGTTTGTGTGTGTGTCTGCGCGCGCTCGTGAAAGTTGGCTCTCTCGCATGTTGTACTAGCTTTCTACTGATTAAGATGGGGCTCGCTGTTGGAGTTGTGGCCGGACCTGGCCATGATGGAGTAGGCACAAGAGATTGAAGAGGAAGGAGAGGGGACGGGAGCGGGCTGGAGAGGGCGAGACGACTAAGGTTTTGACTAGGTTTTGTTCGACGTAGGTGGAGTTTTTTGGGGGGAGTGTGGGTGACCTGGGCCATAGCAGGCCGATACGACGTGGCGGCAGTGTCCAAGCCTCGCCATACCCGCCCCACATACGTCTAGATATGGGTTTTCCGGATAGCCCAAACGGTTGGGCTGGTTGTGGGGCGGCTTTGAGGGCTCTAGTTGTAAATGCTCTGATTCCTTTTTTACGGGTAAATGCTCTTACTCCTTATCTATAACTTGGGTCGGTTTAATAAACATTAAAAGGTATTATCACGTGGTTCAAAAAAATTCTATAGGAAAGAACATGCATATACAAAATATCGAAACCGTAATAATAATATTATGTATTGATCTGACCTGTATATATAGAATAGTGCAGGGGGGGATTTGAAGTAGAGGGCAAGTGGTAAAGGCTTTTAAACCTATTATTCTTTTATAACTCTTATCTGTAAATTAAGGGAAACTAATGAAAGCAATAAAGGGAAACAAATAAATTTCCTTCTTTCTAATTGTATAGTCTACAAAGCAGAGACATGAGCTGGAAATAAACGGGATGTCTACTTTGGTCACCAGGGTTTAAAGTGATTTCCATCCAGCTTAAAAGGAAAGGAAAGTGGCAGCTCCGCTCGACCCTAGAAGCAAGAGCAGATCGAATCCTCGCGATGTCTGGCAGTAGACGCTGCGGCGGGCGTCCCGACAACAGCGAGAACCACGGTGAGAGCCCCCCTCCTTGCCGCGGTTCAGAGATGTCTATGCTTCTTTGGTGATCCGCGCGATGGCTGGGGCTGGGGGCTGGGGGTGTCGGTGTACTAGAGTAGGGGTACCCTAGTATCCCGAACTTGTGCACGGGCAGTCGCAGCATCCCGCGGCAAGGCTTGCCGGGTGACCGCCAAGGTCCTGCGTAGTTCCTTTGGAGCCATTCAAGAACAAAGTATCCAAACCAAGACACCACAAGACCCTGGGAAGAGGAGCTTGCCGGGAAGGCCAACCAAGGCAAGGCGTTTAAGGAGACAAGACCCCGGCAAGAGGAGCTTGCCGGGAAGGCCACCCAAGGCATCTCAAGGAACTTGCCGCGACGCACCTCGCGTCCCGGCAAGGCCCGGTGAGTGACAAGCTCCCGGACGCGACAAGACAACGACCGCGGCAAGGCGCTTGCCGCGGCAAGCCACCACTCTGTGCCCGCGCTCCAGCACATCCACCAACGTGTCGCTCTGGAACCCTTCCAGGCGTGTGTGGCGGGAGGCTGTGCAGCCAGCGGTGCGCAGTGGCGAGCGGTGCTGACAAGATTGCCATCGTGGCGAGCAGTGGCGTCCCTGACGGTCCCTTTTGCACTGTTTAGGCGACACAGACGGGCATTTAATGCCCTTGTCCCCTGCCGTCAGGGTTAGATATGATACACTGTAGCAGGTAGCTGTACCTACCGCAGCACCTTTCCATTTTTACCCTTTGTCTCCGTTGCCACTTGTTGGTGACCCCTTAAGCATATAAAAGGAGGCCCATGTGCAACGTAGAAGGGGGTTCGGAAAAAGAGAACACTCAGGCTCGGTCTCTTTAGCCGCTGGTGTGTACTGTAGCACTCCGCGCTCCCGAGCAAGAACTCAATACAAACCACAAAGCAGGAGTAGGGTTTTACGCATCCGTGCAGCCCGAACCTGGGTAAACTACTCGTGTGCTTCGCCTCGATCCGCTCTTTGCACGACCTCCGCCCCCGCCGAACTGAAAAGGACTCGGTCCACCGGTCCCATAGGTGTTCGTGGATCAGTCCCCCGACATCTTTGGCGCGCCAGGTAGGGGGCGTCGAGGTTGTGTGAACCAGATCCAGCGTTCGCGCGAGCAGATCTTCATTATCTTCATCAACATGCCGCCGAAGAAGAAGGCTTCGGAGGAGGCTGCTCCGTCCGCGCTGAACCCACCACCGCCGGAGCAAACGGCTGGTGGGGCAGACGCCGGCGGAAGAACGGGCGTCGACGGAGGAGCTCACGGTGCTGCCAGGTCCAAGGACAAGGCTGCGCTACCCATCGGCGGCGTAGCCGGCTCCCACAACGACCAGGCGCACTCCAAGACCTCGGCGTCCGTACATGCACCGCGCCCATCTCAGGAGGCGCGGGACCGGCAGCGTCATGGTACTCACGGTACCATGCGTTTGCTGGACCAAGATCGAGCTGGTGGATCTCGGAGTGCTCAAGACCAGCATGCACACCAACGTGCTGGCACGAGCGAGACACGGTCGCCTGGACGGGACACTGCTCCTTCTAACATAGTTAGAAGTCCGAGCATATCCCGCTCCTCGCACCGTTTGCCACTACCACCCACCACTGCAGCAGAAGCTTTGGCGCGAGCTCAACTGCTCCTAGACTACCCTCCAACAGCAGACAAGATCGACGACTGGAGGGCCACCATTCAGAGTCCCATCGGCTTCGCCAACGGCGACACTCAAGGCAGCCGAGCACATCGCAGCCGCGGCAAGCCAGCCAGGCACGAGCCGGTGGCGACAAGACCGGTGGGGGTGCAACCACTGTGCACTCTCTGCCCCGAAGGCCAAGATCGCCGACTCACCGGATCCACCTCGACAACGACTCCACCGCGTCATCAGATCCACGAGCTCGCCGCGATCAGCGCCAAGTTCTTCACGAACGACAGCAAGAAGACGCTCGTACCCGCATCGAGCACCGAAGAGAAGCGCGACGCCCATCGGACCAGCGCACTGGGCCCTCTATTGACATGCATGCGCCAGGGGAACCAGGCGACTTGCCGTACGCGGTAGGTTGCCCTGCGTTTACTTGTGAGCTGCGGCAAGTCCAGTGGCCCAGCATGAAGAATTTCAAGCCAGATGTACCAGAGAAGTACGACGGCAAGTCGTATCCGTCGGAGTTCCTCAGCATCTACACCATCGCGGTGCAGGCTGCCGGGGGGCGGGACGACAAGATCCTTGCCAACTACTTCCTGCTGGTGCTCAAGCCCAACGTCAGGTCCTGGCTCATGCACTTGCCGGACAACTCCATATCCTCCTGGGCAGACCTATGCCATCAGTTTGTCGGCGCCTTTACAGGCGGCCACAAACCTCATGGCCAAGAGAGTGACCTTCATCTGCTCGCCCAGAAGGAAGGAGAGCCCCTGCGCAAGTACATTCAGAGATTCAGCCGTGTACAACACAACATCCCAGATGTCCACCCTGCCGCGGTCATCAGCGCGTTCCATTAGAACGTGCGTAACCGCAGGATGCGGGAGGAGATGGCGATGTGCAAGATCAGAGACGTCAGTGAGCTGTATGCCCTGGCCGACAAGTGTGCACGTGCTGAGGAAGGGAGGAAACTCCCCGGAGAGAATGCAGGAGCAGGAGGATTTGACAGCGAGGATGCTGCCCCGGCAAAGAAAAACCGGCGGCGGAACAGGAAGAAGAATGGCAAAGATGTGCTAGTCGTTGAGCAGTCCGGCAACGAAGGTGGCGCCAAGAAAGCCAAAGTTGGTAGCTCCGGCAAGGAGATTGCCGCATGCACCAACTGCCAGGCTGTGGCAGTCGCCGACACGCAGGACAGCACCGACAAGCAGTACTGCAAGATCCACCGCACCAAGGGCCATGACCTACAGAGCTGCAAGAAGGTCGAGCAGCTTGTCCAGCAACAAAAGGCTGAGTACGAGCGACGAGACAAGGAGAGAGCCCAAGGAGGCGCTGGAGAATCTGGCAAGAAGCGCGCTGGCCGGGGAGGACACCGCGGCAAGGCCAAGCAGCGGCAAGGAGACAGACCTCCCCGCGGCCGCGACAAGGATGAAGATGACGACGACGACGAAGACATGGATGACGCCGAGACCAGTGAGCAGGAGTTCCAGAAAGCCACAGAGGTCTTGTGCGTGCGTTGACGGCGGTGCATCTCTGCATACTTCGCACCGCCAACTCAAGCAGTGGGTGCGGGAAGTCAATGCGGTGGAACCACCTGTCGAGTCACGCAAGCTTCTGAAATGGTCCAGCACGCCTATCATCTTTGATATTGAGGACCACCCTGATCGCACAACTGCGGTCGGGTGCTTGCCGATGTTGGTTTCACCAACTATCCGCAACCTCAAGGTCACTAAGATGCTAGTTGACGGCGGGGCCGGCTTGAACCTGATCTCCTCCGTTGTACTCCAGAAACTCCAGATCCCTGACAGCGAGCTTGAAGAGACCGGCACATTCCAAGGAATCAACCCGGGAAGGAGCAAGCCGAAGGGGAAGGTCACGTTGCCTGTAACATTTGGCAGCGAGCTGAACTTCAGGACTGAGAGGGTCACTTTTGACGTTGCCGATATTCCATTGCCTTACAATGGAATACTTGGCCGTCCAGCACTCGCCAAGTTCATGGCAGCCTCTCACTACGCATACAACATGCTGAAGATGCCAGGCCCGATAAGCGTCATCTCTGTCCCTGGCGACAAGAAGGATGCTCTTATCTGCGCCGACAAGATCTACCGGGAAGCGGTAGCCACAGCAGATTACAAGTCACTTGCCATTGAAGCTCCCGGGGGGAAGAAGAAGACCAAGTCCGGCAAGAGTTCTGATGCCCACTCCGGCAAGCGCACCTCTTCGGAGTGCTGCGCTGCCGTCGAGGACGCACCATCGAGCTCCACCGGCAAGTGTAAGAAGACAATGGCAGCTCCGCCAGAGACGAAGAAGGTGTCCACCAAGGAGGACGGTGCTGGTGGTACCTTCACCATCAGTGCCACTCTCGACCCTAAATAGGAAAGCGCGCTCATTGCTTTCCTGCGGGCGAATGTCGACGTGTTTGCGTGGCAACCGTCTGACATCCCCGGTGTTCCCAGGAAAGTAATTGAGCACCACCTTGCCGTTTGTCCTCATGCGCGGCCCGTCAAGCAGAAGGTCAGGAAGAAAGCAGTGGAGCGCCAAGAATTCATTACAGAGGAGATCAAGAAGTTGGAAGCAACAGGCCTTGTCAGAGGAGTGCTCCATCCTACGTGGTTAGCCAATCCTGTAGTCGTGCGCAAGGCGAACGGGAAATGGAGACTTTGTATCGACTTTACCGATGTTAACAAAGCTTGTCCCAAAGACCCATTTCCTTTGCCGCGCATTGACCAGATTTTTGACTCCATGGCCGGATGTGACTTGCTTTCATTTCTTGACGCATACTCAGGATACCATCAGATCTTCATGGCAGAAGAGGATGAGGAGAAGACCGCATTCATCACTCCATGTGGCACGTACTGTTTCATACGGATGCCTTTCGGATTAAAAAATGCTGGTTTAACATTTGCAAGAGTAGTCCATGTCGCTCTTGAGCCACAAATACACAGAAATGTGGAAGTCTACATGGATGATATAGTGGTCAAGAGCAAGGACAAGGCAACTCTAATCCAAGATTTAGACGGGACCTTTGCAAATCTGCGCAAGATCAGCCTCAAGCTCAACCCCGAGAAGTGTGTGTTTGGAGTCCCCTCCGGCAAGCTTCTCAGGTTCTTCGTGTCTCAGCGGGGAATTGAAGACAATCCAGACAAGATCAAGGCCATTGAGCAGATTGAAGCACCAAAGCGCGTCAAGGATGTACAAAGACTTGCCGGTTGCATGGCTGCTCTCAGCAGGTTTGTCTCTAGGTCTGCTGAGCGCGCCCTACCGTTTTTCAAATTATTGAAAAAGGTAGGTCCAATGAAATGGACTCCGGAAGCGGAGGCTGCGCTGTAAGACTTGAATAGATACCTGTCCTCCCCTCCAATACTTGTCGCACCTAAGCCACAAGAGAAGTTGCTGCTGTATATAGCGGCAACCAATCAAGTGGTTAGTGCTGCGTTAGTGGTAGAGAGGGAAGCAGATGACGAGCCAGCAACCACGGCAGGCGCATCCAGCGACAAGCAGGAGGCTTCCCCGACAAGCTCTGGTCCCGACAAAGATGGATCTGCGCAGATGCGCGAGGAGATACAGAAGAAAATGGTGCAGCGCCCAGTTTACTTTGTCAGTTCCCTTCTGCAGGGGGCTAGGTCAAGGTACTCTGGCGTGCAGCAATTGCTTTTCGGCCTTCTCATGGCCTCGAGAAAGCTGCGCCATTACTTCCAAGCACATGAGATCACAGTTGTCACTCGCTTTCCGCTGAAGAGGATACTATAGAATCCAGAAGCGACAGGCAGGATTGTTGAGTGGGCACTGGAACTGTCAAGCTTTGGCCTCAAGTTTGAGAGTACTTCAACTATCCAAAGCAGAGCATTGGCAGAATTCATAGCAGAATGGACGCCAACACCAGATGAAGAAATTCCAGAAACGAGCATCCCCGTCGACGAAGCAAGCAAAGAGTGGCTGATGTACTTTGATGGTGCTTTTTCGCTGCATGGCACCGGCGCTGGCGTGCTGCTTATCGCACCCACCGGAGAGCACCTCAAGTACATAGTCCAGATGCACTTTCCCAAGGAGCAAGCAACAAACAATACTGCAGAGTATGAAGGCTTGCTTGCCAGTCTCAGGATCGCGGCAGACCTTGGGATCAAGAAGCTCATTATCCGGGGTGACTCATAGCTTGTCATCCGCCAAGTGAACAAGAGTTATCAGAGTCCATTGATGGAAGCTTACGTCGACAAAGTGAGAAAGCTAAAAGAGCACTTTGACGGCCTACAGATGGAGCATGTTCCAAGAGCTCAGAACGCCATTGCCGATGGCCTGTCAAAGTGCGCTGCACTTAAGTTACCTGTGGAACCAGGGATCTTTGTGCTCAAGCTGACTCAACCATCCGTAACGCCATCAATTG
This sequence comes from Triticum aestivum, assembly GCF_018294505.1. Taxonomy (NCBI): domain Eukaryota; kingdom Viridiplantae; phylum Streptophyta; class Magnoliopsida; order Poales; family Poaceae; genus Triticum; species Triticum aestivum. The sequence goes on from NC_057812.1 coordinate 33,146,553, forward strand.
GACAGAGCAAGAAGAGGAAGTTGATTTCTGGTGACTATTTTCCGGCAGAGCTTCCCGAAGCCGCCGCCAAGAAGGTCCCCAAGATCAACGCCAAGAGCGCTGAAGAGCAGTCTGCTCTGGCAAGCCCTAGGGTTTGTTCCGTTGAAGCATAAGCTCCCGGCAAGTTTTGCTCCGGCAAGCTTGCCGGGGAACGTCAAGCTCCGGCAGAGCCGCAGGTTCTCGCCGTAGAAGCGGACGTTCCCGCAGCAGCAGATTCGCCTTTGGCAAAGAAGGTCCCCGAGATCAATGCCAAGAGCGCTGAGGAGCAATCTGCTCCGGCAAGCCCTAGGATTTGTTCCGTTGAAGCAGAAGCTCCCGACAAGTTTTGCTCCGGCAAGCTTGCCGAGGAACGTCAAGCTCCGGCAGAGCCGCAGATTCTCGCCGTAGAAGCAGATTTTCCCGCAGCCGCAGATTTGCCTTTAGTCCTTGTTGTCGAGCCACAAGCTCCAGCATGGGCACAGCAGATTGTCTGTTTCCTTCTGACAGGAGAACTTCCCGAAGAGCAAGAAGAAGCGGAAAGAGTAGCCCGACAGTCAAGTATGTACCAGTTTGTCGACAAGACACTGTACAGAAGAAGACTCAACGGTGTGAAATTGAAGTGTATTCACCAGGAAGACGGACAAAAGCTGTTGGCAGAGATACATGGAGGCATATGTGGTCACCACATTGGCGCAAGAGCACTTGCCGGCAAAGCATTACGGCAAGGTTTCGTTTGGCCAATAGCCCTCCAGGATGCAACTGCACAAGTAACCAAGTGTGAAGTGTGCCAGTTCCATTCCAAGCAGATACACCAACCAGCTCAACCTCTCCAGACGATCCCTTTATCCTGGCCATTTTCGGTCTGGGGGCTCGACATCCTCGGCCCCTTTCCCTGAGCAGTCGGGGGCTTTGAGTACTTGTATGTCGCAATCGACAAGTTCACAAAGTGGCCGGAAGAGGAACCAGTGAGGAAGGTGACAGCACAGTCAGCAGTCAAGTTCTTCAGGTCGATTGTTTGCCGCTTCGGGATCCCTAACAGGATAATCACCGACAACGGTACGCAATTCACGAGCCGCAACTTCATGCAGTATGTCCAAGATCTTGGCGCCAAGGTCTGCTTCGCTTCTATTGCTCACCCGAAAAGCAACGGTCAAGCGGAGAGGGCAAATGCTGAAGTGCTGCGCGGGCTCAAGACCAGGACTTTCGACAGGCTGCACAAGTGCGGAAGAAACTGGATCGAGGAGCTGCCGGTGATTCTTTGGTCGATCAGAATGACGCCAAATCGAGCCACTGGCCAGACACCTTTCGCTCTAGTCTATGGAGCAGAGGCAGTTCTCCCCACGGAACTTGTATACGGGTCACCTCGAGTGCTCGCTTATGATGAGCTCGAGAAAGAGCAACTGCGACAAGATGACGCGCTGCTCCTTGAGGAAGACCGTCTTCAGGCTGCTGTGCGAGCTGCTCGCTACCAGCAAGCTTTGCACCGCTACCATAGCCGCAAGGTTAACGCCAGAAGTTTCGAGGAAGGCGACCTTGTTCTTCGGCGTGTTCAGTCCGCCAAGAATTCCAACAAGTTGACGCCGAAGTGGGAAGGCCCTTACCGGGTGAAACGAGTCACTAGGCCTGGCGCTGTCCGCCTTGAGACCGAAGATGGCATTCCAGTGAGAAACTCCTGGAACATTGAGCATCTTCGTAAGTTTTACCCGTAAGGCGCGGTTGCCGGAACCTGTTCCGGCAACCACCTTTTGTACAAGTCTTGCCGCTGTTGCATGTAATCCTTTGTACAAAGCCGGGCACAGACTCCGTGCATAAGTAAAGCTCATGTGCTCCGCACATTTTGTCAATTTCATGCTCTCTATTTTTTGGCATATATGATCTGACACTTTGTGCAGCACCTACTCCACGGTAAGCAATAACGAGCCGTAAGGCTCCGTATCTTTATTTTCTCTTCTTTCTTTTTTCTCAAGGAAAGGAAGGTTCCCTTGCCCACAAGTTTGCCGGGGAGGAAAGGAGAAGATAATGGTATGGACCAGGCGTCGTTCAAGAAAATTTCACCTTACCGGGAAGCAAACAACAGAAAAGCTAAGTTGCCAAAGTTTGAGCAATCAGATTTTTTAAATTTTAAGATATCTCCCTTGAACGACCGCACTATGTATGAAAAACCTGTGCGTGGAGGAACCAACTCGTAGCTAGTTGCGCCTTTACTTTGTTTTGAGTCCGCTCAACAACTTAAGTGAGCTGCAACTAGTTGCGACAAGGTTTCTTGTCGGTAGCGGCACCGCCAGCAGGCTGCTGACGTCCCGCACTCAGTGCTCGCGGCTCAGGTGCCTGCACCGACAAGTTCCCTAAAAGCGTAGGGCAAAAACATACAAAGGGATGAATCAAGTAAAGGGAATAACATTGCAATTAGTAACCAGAATAGAGTTATATTACAAAGATAGCTTGTCGCGGCTCTAACAGATTGTTTTCATAACATGACAAACAGCAACAAGAAAAGAAGAAATGGGCGGCCTAATCTACGCGATCGCCCTCGACCCTCTTGATCCCGCTCACCTTGTCCACAATGGGTGCGACAAGGGCCTTGAGCGCCTCCAGATCGGCATCCGGCGGCAGGGTCTTGAGGACGTTGGTGAGGTTGAGGCCCGGATTGCGGAAGGCCACCTTCACCAACACTTTCTGAAGAGCTCCCGCGCAGATCTTGCGCGACTCGTCGGCCAGCTGCTTTGGGATCCTCTCCCGGAGTCGCTGGAGGGCCGTCGCCACGCCCTTGAAGAACAAGACGAGCTTGGCGCTGGGTTGGAGGTTCTCGTCGGAGGGATACCCGCGATCCTCCATCCCCAGTTGCGCCAACTCCTTGTCAATGTCTGCGGCAGCACTCACGAGGCTCTCCGTCCAGTGCTCCACATTTTCCCTGAAGGCATTCTGGGTGGCGGCAACACTCTCCAGCAGCGCCTTGTCGGCCTTGATCTCTTCTTTCAAGGCCGCCTCCTGCTTCTTGGCGCCGTCCAATTTCTTGGTCAAAGTGGTCAGCTTCAACTCAAGATCTGCATTGGAGTCCTTGGCGGCGCTAAGCTCTTTGCCCTTCTCGGCGAGATCGGCCTCTAGCTGCGCCACCTTCGTCTCCAGCTCCTTCTTGGCGGATTCGGAGGCTGCGGCAGCATCCTCCGCTTGCTTGAGGGCTCCGCCAAGTTTTTCCTCGCACACGGCAAGCTCCTCCTCGTGGGCGTCAAGATTGACCTTCCGCTGCGCCAGCTCGCCCTCCTCCGCGGATAGCTTCACAGCGGCAAGTCGCTGTTGCTCTTCGACTTCAGCCTTCTCGAGGAGGAAGGCCTTCTGCGCTTCGGTGATCTGCTCCCGCTCCTCCGCCAGGGACCGGAGGGCTTCCCGGTGGAAACCCCCGAGCTCTTCCACGCGCTTCTCGATGTCTGCTCCCGCCTTCGCGACAAGCGCCTCACGGGATTCCAGCTTGGCTTGCCGCGCGCGGTAGAGCGACAACAACTTCCACAGCAGCCGCTCTTCCTCGGGCTCGTTGCTGCTGCTGCTCGGCGCGTCAACCAGCGTCAGCCCAGCGGAGGCAAGCACCTCCCCGTCGAAGATCTCTCCCTCGACCAACGCCCTGGAGCTCGATGCCCAGGGAAGGTTGATGAAGACGTCGTCGCCGGCCTTCAAGTAGACGCCTGGCTGGGGCTCTTCGGAGCCTGGCACTGCGGCAGCGGCGGACGGGTCGGCGGTCGGTGTAGCGCCTGGCGCTCCTGCGGCCTCAGGGCCGTCAGTGCGATCGCCAGACCCCTCGCCAGTTGCCGCGGCGGCAGCCTTGGCGGCCTCTGCACCGGCGGGATCATCAGCACCGGCCGCTTCTTCGGCGGCAACCTCGGTCTCCATCTGCTCCGCAGCAGATGGGTCTGACGGCCGGAAAAGGGAGAAGAGTCAAGCAAAAACCCAAGAAGATCAAAAAAGAAGAATCCAAGGAAAGTTTTGAAGCAAAAGGATTACCTGTACCGGGTCCTGCAGTCGTGGTCTCCGCCGTCGGGGGGCCGCTGGTGCTGTCCCTTGCCGGAGAACCTTCCCTTGCTGGTGACTTCTCCCTTACCGGAAAGCTCTCCCTTGCCGGAGAGCTCTCCCTTGCCGGGGGACTCTCCCTTGGCTCCTGGTGGGGCTGCTCTGCTCCTACATAAACCAGCAGTCAGATATCAGCAAAGACAGAGTATCCATGCGCACCTCACAGCGGAAAGCAGACCATATACTTACGCTGGGGGCTGCTCTAGAGAAAAGTTGTCGGGTCTAGCAAGGTTGTCTCAGGCGCACCCCCTGCTTTCGCAGTGGGTTCGTCCTCGATGACGATCACCGGGACCTTGGCTCTCTTCGCTGCTCTCTGGGCCAGAGTCCTAAAAAGGAACAAGTACAGAGTCAAGCAAATGAGACACAAGACAGACAGCAAGGATTGAAGAACTACAAGTACAACAAGGGAATCTTACTCTTCTTCTTCTTCCTCGTCGGAGCTGAACACGGAGAAGTCGAAGTCCGGTTCAAGTCCGGCGCGAGGAAGCGGAGGAGTGGTTTCCCTTGGCCGCTTGGCGGGAACAATGGCGGTGGTCTGCGATGACACCGCTCCGGCTGTCGCCGCGGCATGAGAAGTGGCAGGAGCAGAAGCGGTGGTCTGGGAGGACCCCGCTCCAGCTGCCGCTGCAGCGTGAGATGCTCCCGCGGCAACAGTGCTTGCCGTGGTGGAGCGTGTCGCGCGGCGCGGCGACTGTTGCCTCGCCTGCTGCTCCGCTACGTCACCGACCTTGCGGAGACGCCTTCTTGGTGGAGATGGAGGCTCTGCTTGTGGCGAGCTGTCTGAAGATGAGGAGGAAGACGAGTTGATCTCCAGCGAGCCGCTCGTATCCATGGCGGGCTCGCTCGACCCGGCGTTATGCCCGGCAAGCTCTTTCTCGCCGGCAGGCTCCCCTCGCTCGGCACGGTTTGCCGCCTCTGCTGCCTCTGCCTCCTCCACGGTGAATCCAAATTCGCCCGCGGCTGCGGCTGCCGCCGCCTCTTCTAGCCTAGTGGTGATGAGTGCCATCTCCGCGTCGGTGGTGTCACGGGTGAGGCTATCTTTCTCGTCGGAGCGGATCGGCACTTCTACCAAGTCATCGAAGAATTGCTGCACGACATCGTCTGCAGGCTCTTGCCAAGTTGGGACAATTCCATGCGAGTCGCACAACGGCATCATTGCTCGGATGCGGTCGAGCGCGGGATTGTTGCACAACGGAATGACGCCCCCCGGCAACCTGAAAACTTCGGGGTGTTGAGGGTCGTACTTGAACAACTCCTAGAGCATCGCATTGAGCTCCAGAACAGTGAAGTTGAAGTTGAGGCCCGGCCGCAGCCTCATGATATCTGCCGCATTCTTGAACTCCCAGGCGGGTCTTCCTCGTTCCTGCAGAGGGGCGATGCGGCGGCGAAGAAAATCTGCGCCAACAGCGCCTACAGTGAGCCCGGCAAGCCTGAGGCGTAGGATCCGGGTGACAGCAATCTTTAGTCTGTCGTCTTCCGGGGCCACGTCACTCCAATCGCTGCCGCGTGCTACTGGGGTTTGGCGCCGGGTGGTGAATGGCTGCGGGTTCTCCTCGTCAATCCAGCACTAGTCTGCTCTCCACTCCTCCCACTTGCCGCGGAATTCTCCCTCCAGATAAGTTTCCTTCTTGCCGGCCCTTGAGATCCAGGCGATTCCGCCGGATAAAGGCTCTCCTCTCTCTACTCGGGGTATAAAGAAATGGCGAAAGAGGTCTACATTGGGATGGACTCCGACAAAGTTTTCGCAGAGATGCGCGAAAACTGCCATGGTCAGAACGGCGTTGGGGGTGAAGTCAAGGAGGTGGAACCCGTAGGTGTTCATGATATCGCAGAAGAATTCAGAGAAGGGCGGGCAGAGCCCGCAGTAGAAGAACAAGGCGAAGAAAGGGTATCCGTTCGGAGCCTTCTTCCAAGCGGCGGCGGGAAGTACCTTCGTGCGCGGGTGCGCCCGCGTCTCCGTCGAC